>NC_086097.1:94570667-94683167 GCF_963921235.1 Mobula hypostoma
AGATTTGACAGATGTATACAAGAAGTGTGAGGCTTTTGACAAGGTCCCACACAGGAGATTAGTATGCAAACTTAAAGCACAAGGTATTGGGGGTAAGGTATTGATGTGGATAGAGAATTGGTTAGCAGACAGGAAGCAAAGAGTGGGAATAAACGGGACCTTTTCAGAATGGCAGGCAGTGACTAGTGGGGTACCGCAAGGCTCAGTGCTGGGACCCCAGTTGTTTACAATATATATTAATGACTTGGATGAGGGAATTAAATGCAGCATCTCCAAGTTTGCGGATGTCACGAAGCTGGGTGGCAGTGTTAGCTGTGAGGAGGATGCTAAGAGGATGCAGAGTGACTTGGATAGGTTGGGTGAGTGGGCAAATTCATGGCAGATGCAATTTAATGTGGATAAATGTGAAGTTATCCACTTTGGTGGCAAAAATAGGAAAACAGATTATTATCTGAATGGTAGCCGATTAGGAAAAAGGGAGGTGCAACGAGACCTGGGTGTCATTATACACCAGTCATTGAAAGTGGGGATGCAGGTACAGCAGGCGGTGAAAAAGGCGAATGGTATGCTGGCATTTATAGCAAGAGGATTCGAGTACAGGAGCAGGGAGGTACTACTGCAGTTGTACAAGGCCTTGGTGAGACCACACCTGGAGTATTGTGTGCAGTTTTGGTCCCCTAATCTGAGGAAAGACATCCTTGCCATAGAGGGAGTACAAAGAAGGTTCACCAGATTGATTCCTGGGATGGCAGGACTTTCATATGAAGAAAGACTGGATGAACTGGGCTTGTACTCATTGGAATTTAGAAGATTGAGGGGGGATCTGATTGAAACATATAAAATCCTAAAGGGATTGGACAGGCTAGATGCAGGAAGATTGCTCCCGATGTTGGGGAAGTCCAGAACAAGGGGTCACAGTTGAGGATAAAGGGGAAGCCTTTTAGGACCGAGATTAGGAAAAAACTTCTTCACACAGAGAGTGGTGAATCTGTGGAATTCTCTGCCACAGGAAACAGTTGAGGCCAGTTCATTGGCTATATTTAAGAGGGAGTTGGATATGGCCCTTGTGGCTACAGGGATCAGCGGGTATGGAGGGAAGGCTGGGGCGGGGTTCTGAGTTGGATGATCAGCCATGATCATAATAAATGGCGGTGCAGGCTCGAAGGGCCGAATGGCCTACTCCTGCACCTATTTTCTATGTTTCTATGTATCGATAGGGTAAATGCAAACAAGCTTTTTCCACTGAGGTTGGGTGAGACTAGAATTGGAAGTCGTGGGTCAAGAGTGAAAGGTGATACGTTTAGGAGGACCCTGAGAAGGAACTTCCTCACTCGGAGGGCGATGAGAGTGTGGAGCAAGTTGTCCATGGAAATGGTGGATGTGGTTCAATTTCAACATTTCAGAGAAATTTAGATAAGTACACGGATGGGAGGGGTGTGGAGGGCTATGGTCCGTGTATGGGTTAATGGGCCAAAGGGCCTGTTTCTGTGCTGTAGTGTTGCATGACTCTATGTGGGAGGATAAAGTGATAGCAGGAGATCCAGACTCAGGAAGGGAGAAAAAATGCAACACCACTCACTCTTTCCCCTCCCCTCTCCCTCACAAGGGTGTTGCTGGGGGCTCCTGTAGACTGCGCACACCACAGTCTCGGCAGTGGTCAAGATGGCTGTCAGGCCAGAGAGCAGCGTGGACAAGGCTTTTGAAGAGTGTCCTCCTTCATCCAGGAACACGGAAAGAGAGTCCAGCTTCCCTGCCAGTAGAGCTGGCGTGTTGTTGGGAAACGGAAGGGCTGGCACTTTGTGGAGAGAGCACATTTGTTTACCACAGCCTCTGCAGCCCTGCAGTGGATATCTCCATCAGGGTGGAGAGCAGTGCAGGAAACCCTCAACTACGGTAAACAGTGAGAATTAGTGCCACTGCTGCTTAACTTTCTCCGAGGAGAGTGAAGCAATTAACAGCTTTAAAACTTTGGGAATAAGTCTTTGATGTGGCATCTTAAATCATTTAAGGGCTGTACTGTATACATGTTATTTACCAATGACAAAATGACTAATCACAGTATTTGTTCTGTGGTTAAAGGCCAAGGTGGTCTTTGACGCAAAGTTCACTTAGATCCACAATTTAATGCCATTTTCAGTTGTGATGCCTGGGATTCATCTGGGTTGTGAGTTAATTTTCATCGGATTAGCAGATCCAACAAATCAGTGATCTTTCCTCTGATGAGTCAGCTGGGAAGTCTGGAGAGATGCTGTGATTTCACTTCCCGCTGGATCTGGGCCTAGCACTCTGGGTTGAGTCTCACTTGTGGGGACCTTCCTACCTTCAGTTCAATGTGGAATTGGCGGTAATGGGAAGGGCAGGGATCCCACAGGGGAAGAAAGGGTATCGGAGAGTGCAGAGGGAGCTTCGGGGCTCTGGAAAGGGAGTGGAGGAAGCATTGTGGCTGAGGAGGGAGGCTGAGGAGATGGGTGGAGGAGGTAGGGAGGCTGAAGAGAGGGGTGGAGGGTGTAGGGAAGCTGAGAAGAAGGATGGGGGAGTAGGGAGGCTGAGGAGAGGGGTGGAGGGAAATGGTGCAGACGAGGGGAGTGTAGAGAAAAGGGGATCTGAGGAGAGGGATTGGAATGCACAAGAGATGAAGGGGAGAAGATTGGAGGGGGGTCGAGGAGTGAGGAGGATTGAAGAGGTAAGGGAAGCTGTGTATCGAGGGAACAAAAGGGTGGAGAGAGGAGATGGCAGTGGGGGTGGAGGGGATGGGGAGGAGATCATGATCTTGCCAGGCTTCTCATGAAGATTCAGCACCTCCTCACTGCCTGCACCATTCTCTCCTCATCACTGGGTCACAAGCAAGCTGCTAACATTGTCCACTCATTTAGCTGTTTGCCCTGCCCATGTCTGTGCCCCAGTGGCCAGTTTAGAGCATGATAGAACCTTGCACATCGCACCCAATCTAAATCCAGTCACTAGCACCTCATGGTCTCTCCCTCTCCCCCATGCAACAAAACCCCTTCCTGCCAGCCCTCTCCGTCCCTCCGGCATTTGTAGAGGACCTATCCATGTCCGTTTTCTACCCCCACCCCCCATCACCTCATCTGAGTGCTTCCCTATGGAAACACCACCTGGAAGTCCATCAAGGAGCTCGGCTTCAGCTTCATTCTCCGGATGAACACTGGTGTCAGGAAAAGCTCAGCTGGCCCCCCCTCCCCACTCCTGGCCGCTAACTATCAGTGGGCTGGGTTAGGTTTGTCCAGTCCCCATGAGGAACACAGCATCGTACGAGTCTATGGAAAGACACTCTGCCACAACAGGGGGTCATGGCTACCTGAAAGTGGAAATGCGAGAAGACAGGGTGGGGAAGAAGGCATACACCACACTTGCCTTCATCAGTCAGGGCACGGAACACATGTTACATCTCCACAAGACATTGGTGAGACTGCACTTGAAGCATTGTGAACTTACTATTTGTCTTCATTACGATGTTTTTTTGGCAGAAACGGGTAATTTCTTGACTTTCCACAATGGGACTCCCATGTTTTCCTGCAGTTTAACTGCTCTCCTTTACTCTGCGGAATTTTTGGCACATCCTGACGGTGAGACCTCCTTCACCCTCCGTCCCTCTGACTGTATACGGGGGTTTCGAAGTGCCAGTGACAGAGAGCTTGCTCTCTCTTATCCTGTGATTGTCGGTCGGTTGGTGTCTCTATTTATGCCAGTGCATCCTCACACACCACGCTGACTTGGAGTGATCTTCCTTCCAGCTACGTGCTCTGTGGAATGAAAACACACTCACACGCACACGCACAGAGACACGCGTACAGACACACACACACACAGATACGCTCTCACACACACATGCACGCACACACAGACACGCGCACACAGACACACACGCAATCCAGGACATCAAAGTCTGTGTTTGAGTTTCAAAGGCTGAAGGCTTTCAAATGGGACAGGATTTTGGCTGCACAGGAGCTCGCACAAGGGTGGTAATGGGGTGTGAGGTGGGGTGCATTCCCAGTGTAGGAAGTGTAGTTACAGAGTGGGAGACCTGGGCAAATGGTTGTGGCACTGAACATCAGAAGGAGAATAGTGCAGTAAATGGGGCCACCCAAACCACTGGTTGAAGAATTATGTGGTGGTGGGGAGAGGGCGGGTTTCGACTTTCCACAGCCCATGATATAAAGTGTGCAAAACACATACCAACGGTCACACACAGCACAAAGAACATACAGCATGTATAAGATAGCAAGCACCTATATCAATAAAATACAGTCACACAAAAAAGATAGACCAAGACCCTGAGTCCATGAGTTCTCAGTGGAAAACAATTAACAAGCATATTCACCCGGAAGCCATTTACAAACGTAAGCATCTGCAAGATTGGAGCCCTGGGGTGATCTGTGGACACCTGAGGAACTAACGCTCACACCGACAGATAACCAGGGATACGGGCTAGCAGGAATCCCTCAACTATCTGGTTGGCGCGACCCTGCGGAGACCAGCGGCCAGAGCCACAGCCAACCAATCAGAGCAATGAGTCAGAGCACTCAGCAGAAACAACACTCAGTCGTGCACTGATGATGTCACCCTGACTGGTGACCTAACCTCCAAGCTTGGCCAACAATCCTACAAACACACTTTGACAATAAATGCACTTTAAAGTTTGAATTGATGGCTTTGTGGCCAAGTTTGCGAATGATATGAAGAAAGGTAGAAGGGCAGGTAGTGTTGAGGAAGCAGGGAGTCAGCAAAAGGATCTAGACAGATTGGAAGAACGGGCAAAGAACTAGCCAATGGAAGTGGATGGTCATGTACTTTGATAGAGGAAATAAAGACATAGACTATTTTCTAAAATGAGAAAGAATTCAAAAAACGAGGCGCAAAGGGACTTGGGAGTCCTTGTCGGTGGTGAGCAAGGCAAATGAGTGTCAGCATTCATTTTGAGAGAACTAGAATATAAGAGCAAGGATGTTATGACGAGGCACTATAAGGCATTGGTTAGACTGCACATAGAAACATAGAAACATAGAAAACCTACAGCACAATACAGGCCCTTCGGCCCACAAAGCTGTGCCAAACATGTCCTTACCTTAGAACTACTTAGGCTTTAACCATAGCCCTCTATTTTTCTAAGTTCCATGTAGCCATCCAGGAGTCTCTTAAAAGACCCTATCGTTTCCACCTCCACCACCACCGCTGGCAGCCCATTCCACGCACTCACCACTCCCCGCTGTTACGTACCCCGTAACTGGGTTGCCAAACCAGCAGAAATGGATCACTCTGTTGGAGTCTGGATTACTAGAACTAAGGAAGTTTTATTAAAGAAACAAGCAACAGAGTACTCTAATCAAAAGGATAATGAATGCAACGGTTCAGCAATGATAAACATACATGTACATACATGTACACAGAATTCAGGATCGAACAAGCTCTATCATTGTCTAGGGGCAAATGACCAGTTTCAAAGTGACACAAAGTTCAGTTCAATTTAGTTCAGTTTGCAGTAATCGTTGCCATGGCGATGGACAGTGGTGGGGAGGAGAGAGAGAGCAAAACGAATGAATATTCAACACAGCTTCCACACAGACCTTCGCAGTCAGCTTTCGGGCGAGTCCTTTGTGATGTCATCTGAGGTCACCGACCGTGACCCCTCCGTTTCCAGATACGACCGTTTCTCTGCGCTGAACCTGGCACCCAGGCAAGGGTGGACACACACCAGGTTCCTGCCGATCGTGCCTTTCCACCCTGTGCGTTTATGGCCCGATACTTCCCACTGACTTGTGAGAGGCGCACCGCTTCCAGGGTCTCGTTACCTCGGGTGTCGTGTGTGTCCTGCCTTAGCGAACCTGTCCCTTTTTATCCCCCTGCTGGGGTATCGCCTGTCCATCACTTCAAACAGTTCAGGGTTCAAAGGGGGAGCCGCTCTAGACAGCTCTCTCTCCCGTCCCTTCATTACACATCTCCAGATCGCCTGTCCATCACTTCAAACAGTTCAGGGTTCAAAGGGGGAGCCGATCTTGACAATACCCAGACTGATGACTCCTTCATTAACACCTCCAAATGCTGCTTCATTGTGTGCCTTATCTCTCCCTCCCCTGAGGACAGGTGGCGGACCAACTGCTGATGCCACTGGTGCAAGCCCAGGTCAGCAAACATCTTAATTTATGTGTATTCTCGTCACACCGTGTAAAAAAAAATTTACCCCTGCCATCTCCTCTGTACCTGCTTCCAAGCACCTTAAAACTATGCCCTGTCATGCTAGCCATTTCAGCCCGGGGAAAAAGCCTCTGACTATCCACACGACCAATGCCTCTCATTATCTTGTACACCTCTATCAGGTCACCTCTCATACTCTGTCGCTCCAAGGAGAAAAAGCCAAGTTCGCTCAACCTATTCTCATAAGGCATGCTCCCCAATCCAGGCAACATCCTTGTAGATCTCCTCTGCACTCTTTCTATAGTTTCCACATCCTTCCTATAGTGAGGCGACCAGAACTGAGCACAGTACTCCAAGTGCGGTCTGACCAGGATCCTATATCGCTGCAACATTACCTCTCGGCTCTTAAATTCAATCCCACGATTGATGAAGGCCAATGCACAGAGTCCACCTGCACAGCAGCTTTGAGTGTCCTATGGACTTGGACCCCAAGATCCCTCTGATCCTCCACACTGCCAAGAGTCTTGCCATTAATGCTATATTCTGCACTTCCACTTGGAGTTGATGTTTCCAGGGGTGGGTAAGTATAGGACCAGAGGGCATAGCCTCAGAATAGAGTAATATTGAAATGAAATGAGGTGGGATTTCTTTATCCAGAGGGTGGTGAATCTGTGGAACTCGTTGCCACAGACGGCTGTGGAGGCCAAGTCGTTGAGTATATTTAAAGTGGAGGTTGATAGGTTCTTGATTAGTCAGGGTGTCAAAGGTTACAGGAAGAAGGCAGGAGAATGTTTATGATAGACCGATTGAAGCTGAACACAAATATAATCTCAGACTACTTGTATCACATAGGAATTTGGAGAAACGAGAAGTTAAGTTTTATTGAATATACAGTGGCATGAAAAAGTTTCCTGGTCAAAATTTCTGTTATTGTGAATAGTTAAGTGAGTAGAAGATGAACTGATCTCCAAATGTCATAAAGTTAAAGATCAAACATTCTTTTTAACATTTTAAGCAAGATTAGTGTATTATTTTTGTTTTGTACAATTTTAGAGTGATAAAAGGAAAGGAGAACCATGCAAAAGTTTGGGCACCCCAAGAGATTTGAGCTCTCAGATAACTTTTACCAAGGTCTCAAACCTTAATTAGCTTGTTAGGGCTATGTCTTATTCACAGTCATCGTTAGGAGAGGCCAGGTGATGCAAATTTCAAAGCTTTATAAATACCCTGACTCCTCAAACCTTGTCCCAACAATCAGCAGCCATGGGCTCCTCTAAGTAGCTGCCCAGCACTCTGAAAATTAAAGTAAATGATGCCCACAAAGTAGGAGAAGGTTATAAGAAGATAGCAAAGCATTTTCAGGTAGCCGTTTCCTCAGTTCATAATGTAATTAAGAAATGGCAGTTAACAGGAACGGTGGAGGTCAAGTTGAGGTCTGGAAGACCAAGAAAACTTTCCAAGAGAACTGCTCATAGGATTGCTAGAAAGGCAAATCAAAACCCCTGTTTGACTGCAAAAGACCTGCAGGAAGATTTAGCAGACTCCAGAGTGGTGGTGCACTGTTCTACTGTGCAACGACACGTGCACAAATATGACCTTCATGGAAGAGTCATCAGAAGAAAACCTTTCCTGCGTCCTCACCACAAAATTCAGTGTCAAAAGTTTGCAAAGGAACATCTAAACAAGCCTGATGCATTTTAGAGACAAGTCCTGTGGACTGATGAAGTTAAAATAGAACTTTTTGGCAGCAATGAGCAAAGGTATGTTTGGAGAAAAAAGGGTGCAGAATTTCATGAAAAGAACACCTCTCCAACTGTTAAGCACGGGGGTGGATCGATCATGCTTTGGGCTTGTGTTGCAGCCAGTAGTACAGGGAACATTTCATGGGTAGAGGGAAGAATGAATTAAATTATTACCAGCAAATCCTGGAAGCAAACACCACACCGTCTGTAAAAAAGCTGAAGGTGAAAAGAGGATGGCTTCTACAAGAGAATAATGATCCTAAACACACCTCAAAATTCACAATGGACAACCTCAAGAGGTGCAGGCTGAGGGTTTTGCCATGGCCCTCACAGCCTCCCCAATCTAAACATCATCGAATATCTGTGGATAGACCTCAAAAGAGCAGTGCATGCAAGACGGCCCAAGAATCTCACAGAACTAGAAGCCTTTTGCAAGGAAGAATGGGCAAAAATCCCCCAAACAAGAATTGAAAGACTCTTAGCTGGCTACAGAAAGCATTTACAAGCTGTGATACTTGCCTAAGGGGGTGTTACTAAGAACTGACCATGCAGGGTGCCCAAACTTTTGCTTCAGGCCCTCTTCTTTTTTCGTTATTTTGAAACTGTTAAAGATGGAAATAAAAAAAGTAATCTTGCTTAAAATATTAAAGAAGTGTGTCATCTTTAACTTCATGCCTTTTGGAAATCAGGTCATCGTTTACTCGCTTGGCTAGTCATAGTAACAGAAATTTTGATCAGGGGTGCCCAAACTTTTGCATGCCACTGTAATGTGTTTAAATTCATAATGGTGCTGTCAGTTTGCAATAGTTCGTCTAAGCTAAAAATGTTTCGTTGATGATTTTCATTTATACTCAGTGTCGGAGGCTTCTTGCTTATGTGACGAGAGACTTTGACGAGATGGTTAGGACCCAAATGTTGGAGTATCTGAGGCAAGGATCAGAACCAAAATGAGGTTTATTATCATTGGTATGTGTCATGAAATTTGTTAACTTAACAGCAGTTCAATACATGATAATATAGAAAGAAAAAATAAATCAATCAACTACAGTAAGTATATTGAATAGATTAAAAATCATGCAAAATTAGAAATGATATATATTAAAAAAGTGAGGTAGTGTTCATGGGTTCAGTGCCTATTTAGGAATCAGATGGCAGAGGGGCAGAAGCTGTTCCTGAATCACTGAGTGTGTGCCTTCAGGCTTCTGTACCTCCTTCCTGATGGTAACAATGAGAAGAGGGCATTCCTGGGTGTTGAGTGTCCTTAATAATGGATGTCATTATTATCAATTGAGACACGGTATGGAATTGGTACAAGAACTGAGCCCTGAATAAGATGTTGGACAATATCCCTAGTTGAGATTACGATTGAGCACTGAATCTCTGATCAGGTGCTCCTGAAATACTGAAATCCTGGTGCCAAAACAAAGCAGCCAATTAGTGCAACGGTCCTGAATCCTGAAAGGGACTGTGCCAGCTAGCCGTACTCCGGAGAGTTAGAGCATTGGAATTCCTGAAGCTGGCACAGTTGGGTGCATATCATAACAGGATCTCCACCCCTATGGCCAACTCCTGCTGGCCCTGGCTGCTCAGAGAGACAGTGACGATAATCGTGGATGTGAGCTGGATTCAAAATGTCTTTTTCAGGCACCCAGCACCTCTCCTTGGGTCCAAACCCTCCCCAGTTCACAAACAATCTGCGTGTCCAAAATTTTTCTGTTCCCTATCGATATACCTGGGTGGCAGCGAGCTGATGGTGGGGATAAGGGTTTTCTGTTGACAGATTTCAATTTAGAGATATGGAAAATGGGATTGATCTTCAGAGTCTTGGGGAGCTGCAGGACGTAAGCCATCGGGTTTACTTTCTTGAGGGCTTTGAAAGGCCCAACGAGCTTGGGTGCCATCTTTCTGGACTCCATTCCGAGAGGTAAATCCTGAGTGGACAGCCAGACCTGCTGCCCAGTCTGCAAAGTGGCTCCTTGTCTTCTCCTTCGGTTGGCCTTGGTTTCCGCCTTCCAGTTAGAGGCCACCAAAATCTCTCTTGCCCTAGTCCATTTTTGCCTGCAAGGTCTTTGGCTGCAGGAACCCCAACCTCAGACCCTTGTTCGGGAAGATTAGGGGAGGATACTCCAACTGTCACTCGAATGTTGACATCCCGAGTACCAAGTGTTGTAAGGTGTGGGCGACCTCTTCCCACATCAAATGGGAGCACCACTGAGGTCAGGCATCTTAGGGTTCGTTCCAAATCTTGGTTGACCCACTCTGTCTGGCCATTGGACTGCGGGTGAAACCCAGAGGAAAGACTTGCTGTTGGCCCAGTCAGTTTACAGAGCGCCCTCATAGAACCATAGAACCATAGAAACTACAGCACAGAAACTGGGCCTTCTTGGCTGTGCCGAACCATTTTCTGCCTAGTCCCACTGACCTGCACACGGACCATATCCCTCCATACACCTCCCATCCATGTATCTGTCCAATTTATTCTTAAATGTTAAAAAAGAACCCGCATTTACCACCTCGTCTGGCAGCTCATTCCATACTCCCACCACTCTCTGTATGAAGAAGCCCCCCCTAATGTTCCCTTTAAACTTTTCCCCCCTCAACCTTAACCCATGTCCTCTGGGTTTTTTTCTCGCCTTGCCTCAGTGGAAAAAGCCTGCTTGCATTCACTCTATCTATACCCATCATAATTTTATATACCTCTATCAAATCTCCCTTCATTCTTCTACGCTCCAGGGAATAAAGTCCTAAGCTATTCAACCTTTCTCTGTAACTGAGTTTCTCAAGTCCCGGCAACATCCTTGTAAACCTTCTCTGCACTCTTTCAACCTTATTTATATCCTTCCTGTAATTTGGTGACCAAAACTGAACACAATACTCCAGATTCGGCCTCACCAATGCCTTATACAACCTCAACATAACATTCCAGCTCTTATACTCAATACTTCGTTTAATAAAGGCCAATGTACCAAAAGCTCTCTTTACGACCGTATCTACCTGTGACGACACTTTTAGGGAATTTTGTATCTGTATTCCCAGATCCCTCTGTTCCACTGCACTCCTCAGTGCCTTACCATTAACCCTGTATGTTCTACGTTGGTTTGTCCTTCCAACGTGCAATACCTCACACTTGTCAGTATTAAACTCCATCTGCCATTTTTCAGCCCATTTTTCCAGCTGGTCCAAGACCCTCTGCAGGCTCTGAAAACCTTCTTCTCTGTCTACTACACCTCCAATCTTTGTATCATCAGCAAACTTGCTGATCCAATTTACCACATTATCATCCAGATTTTTGATATAGATGACAAATAACAATGGACCCAGCACTGATCCCTGTGGCACACCACTAGTCACAGGCCTCCACTCAGAGAAGCAATTCTCTACCACCACTCTCTGGCTTCTTCCATCGAGCCAATGTCTAATCCAATTTACCACCTCTCCATGTATACCTAGCGACTGAATTTTCCTAACTAAGCTCCCATGCGGGACCTTATCAAAGGCCTTACTGAAGTCCATGTAGACAATATCCACTGCCTTCCCTTCATCCACTTTCCTGGTAACCTCCTCAAAAAACTCCAACAGATTGGTCAAACATGACCTACCACGCACAAAGCCATGTTGACTCTCCCTAATAAGCCCCTGCCTATCCAAATGCTTGTAGATTCTGTCTCTTAGTACTCCCTCCAATAACTTACCTACTACTGACGTTAAACTCACCGGCCTATAATTTCCCGGATTACTTTTCGATCCTTTTTCAAACAACGGAACAACATGAGCCACTCTCCAATCCTCCGGCACTTCGCCCGTAGACAGCGACATTTTAAATATTTCTGCCAGGGCCCCCGCAATTTCAACACTAGTCTCCTTCAAGGTCCGAGGGAACACTCTGTCAGGTCCTGGGGATTTATCCACTTTAATTTTCCTCAAGACAGCAAGCACCTCCTCCTTTTCAATCTGTAGTTTCCATGGTCTCACTACTTGATTTCCTCAATTCCATAGATTTCATGCCAGCTTCCTTAGTAAATACAGACGCAAAAAACCTATTTAAGATCTCCTCCATTTCCTTTGGTTCCGCACAAAGCCAACCACTCTGATCTTCAAGAGGACCAATTTTATCCCTTACAATCCTTTTGCTCTTAATATACTTGTAAAAGCTCTTTGGATTATCCTTCACTTTGACTGCCAAGGCAACCTCATGTCTTCTTTTTGCCCTCCTGATTTCTTTCTTAAGTATTTTCTTGCACTTCTTATACTCCTCAAGCACCTGATTTACCCCCTGTTTCCTATACATTTCATACAACTCCCTCTTCTTCTTTATCAGAGTTGCAATATCCCTTGAGAACCAAGGTTCCTTATTCCTATTCAATTTGCCTTTAATCCTGACAGGAACATACAAACTCTGCACTCTCAAAATTTCCCCTTTGAAGGCTTCCCACCTACCAATCACATCTTTGCCAGAGAACAACCTGTCCCAATCCACGCTTTTTAGATCCTTTCTCATTTCTTCAAATTTGGCCTTCTTCCAGTTCAGAACCTCAACCCTGGGACCAGATCTATCCTTGTCCATGTTCAAATTGAAACTAATGGTGTTATGATCACTGGAACCAAAGTGCTCCCCTACACAGACTTCTGTCACTTGCCCTAATTCGTTTCCTAACAGGAGATCCAATATTGCATCCCCTCTAGTTGGTCCCTCTATATACTGATTTAGAAAAACTTTCCTGAACACATTTTACAAACTCTAAACCATCTAGACCCCTAACAGTATGGGAGTCCCAATCAATGTATGGAAAATTAAAATCCCCTACCACCACAACTTTATGTTTCCTGCAGTTGCCTGCTATCTCTCTGCAGATTTGCTCTTCCAAGTCTCGTTGACTATTGGGTGGTCTGTAATACAATCCCACTAATGTGGCCATACCTTTCCTGTTTCTCAGCTCCACCCATAAGGACTCAGTAGACAAGCCCTCTAATCTGTCCTGCCTGAGCACTGCTGTAATATTTTCCCTAACAAGCAATGCTACTCCCCCACCTTTCATTCCTCTGCCTCGATCACATCTGAAACATCGGAACCCTGGAATATTAAGCTGCCAGTCCTGCCCCTCCTGTAGCCAAGATTCACTAATTGCTACAACATCATAATTCCACGTGTCAATCCACGTCCTCAACTCATCCGCCTTCCCCGCAATACTCCTAGCAATGAAATATATACACCTCAGAAGATTTTTACCACCACTCACAACCTTTCTATCAGCGGATTTGCTTAAACTTTCAACATCATTTATTTTCACCCCAGCCACACTGTCAGCTCTAGCACTCTGGTCCCATCCCCCTGCAAATCTAGTTTAAAGCCTCCCCAATAGCACTAACAAACCTCCCTGAAAGGATATTGGTCCCCCTGTGGTTCAAGTGTAACCCGTCTCTCTTGTACAGGTCCCACCTGCCCCAGAAGAGGTCCCAATGATCCTGAAATCTGAAACCCTGCCCCCTACACCAGTTCCTCAGCCACTTGTTCCTCCTCCAGAGCATCCTATTCCTACCCTCACTGGCACCTAGCACAGGTAGCAATCCTGAGATTACCACCCTTGAGGTCCTGCTTTTCAACTTCCTACCAAGCTCTCTATACTCACTGTCCAGGACCTCTTCACCCTTCCTTGCTATGTCATTGGTACCAATGTGCACCATGACATCTGGCTGGTCACCCTCTCACTTCAGAATGTCATGCAATCGATCAGAGACATTCTTGACCCTGGCACCTGGGAGGCAACAAACCATCCTGGATTCTCTGTCACGACCACAGAACCTCTTATCTGCACCTCTAACTATCGAGTCCCCTATCACTACCGCTCTCCTCTTTCTCCCCCCTCCCTTCTGCACTGCAGAGCCAGACTCAGTACCAGAGATCCGGCTACTGCAGCTTGTCCCAGGTAAGTCATCCCCCCCAACAGTATCCAATGCGGTATACTTGTTGTTGAGGGGAATGGCCACAGGGGAACCCTGCTCTGCCTGCCCTTTCCCCTTCCCTCGCCTGACAGTGACCCAATTTCCTGTCCTCTGCTCCTTTGGAGTAACTACCTCCCTGTAGCTACTATCTATAATCTCCTCATTCTCCCGAATGATCCGCAGGTCATCCAGCTCCTGCTCCAGTTCCCTAACGCGGTTTGTTAGGAGCTGCAGCTGGATGCACTTCTTGCAGGTGTCGTTGTCATGGACACCGGAGGGCTCCCTGACTTCCCACATCCTGCAAGAGGAGCATTCTAACATCCTGCCTGGCATTCTCTCTGCGCTAGACAATCTGAACAAAAAAAAACTTACCGGAACCTACCTTGGCCTCTGCCTGTTCTTGCCGAAGCCTGTTTGAGCCAAAGCCGCCCCACTCTGACTCAGTCCACTCTAATGATGGCCGCCGTATATGGTGGTCTGCTTTTTAAACCTTGGCGCGCTACGTCACGCGCCTGCGCAGTGCAGACCCTTCTCCCCGAGCAGAAGCACGATGCGAATTGTAGACCATGATTCAAGGACAATGTCCGGGAACTCGTGGATCATGAAGACCTGGACCAGGACAATTTTGGATGTTTCTGTCAGAGACAGTAGCTTGTTCAAGGCAGTGAATTTGCAGGCCTTCGACAATTACCATGGTAATGGTCTTCCCCGCGGATGGCGGAAGACATGTGACAAAGTCCATGGAGGCAAGTGCCCATGGTCTGTCTGGAACAGACAGTGGGTGGAGGATCCCTTAAGGGTGGATACGGGGCTCCTTGTTCCGGGCACAGACCACGTATTGTTGAACCTCTTTCACCATTCTGGGCCACCAGTACCTTCTCTTGATGAACTCGAGTGTCCTGGCAATCCCTGGGAGAGCGGCCATTCTCGATGAATGTCCACATTGGAGTACCTGAGGCCGGACGGAACTTGGGACGAACAGCTACCCTGGAGGACTGTTCTTAGAAATCTCCCCTTGTGCTTGGGCCTTGCAAACAAGGGCGTCTATACCCCAATGAGTTGGCGCTACCACCTTGGCTTGGGCCAAAATGGGGGCAGTCTGCTCCTCTCGTTCGGGTTTGTCAAACTGATGGGATGAGGCATCTGGTTTCTGGTTTTCTCACTCCGGTCAATAGGTCAGGATGAAATTAAAGCGGTTAAAGAGAAGAGACCACCTGGTCTGCCTGGAATTCAGTCTCTTGTCTCCTGACTACAAGCCAGGCTCTTGTGGTCTGTCCAAATGATAAAAGGTTCTTGGCCCCTTCAAGTCAGTGACTTTCAAAGCCAATTTAACTGCAAGTAAGCTCCTGATTCCTGATGTCATGGTTCCTCTCTGCTGGGGATAGCTGCCTGGAGAAGAGTGCACACAGATGCAGTTTATTGCCTGAACGGAATCGTTGAGACAACACTGCACCCACCCCGATGTGAGGTATCCTCCTCCACGATGAAGGGAAGGTCCGGCTTACATGAAACCAAAACGGTAGCTGATGTGAACTGTTGTTTGAGCTCTACAAAAGCAACCTTCACTTTGGTAGTCCGGACAGAAGGGCCCATGGATTTCTCGTTCAGAGCTGTCTGCAGGGCTGCCACTGAACTAAAGTTCCTGATGAACTTCCGGTAAAAGCTGGCAAATCCCAGGAATCATTGGACCTGTTGGATGCTGGTGGCCAACCTCTGACTGCCAGAGATTTCCATTAAAGATGATAAAGCCCAAAAATGAAATGGTGGTCATGTGAAATTCAGACTTCTCCAGCTTGACATAAAGTCCATGGTCCAGCAGCCTCTTTAAAATGTCTCTGACTTGAGTGACATGCTTCTCCATAGACTTCGAGAAGATTACGATATCATCCAAGTAGACAAAGGTGTACTTATGTAGAATATCCCAGAGCACATCGTTTATAAAGGCCTGAAAAACTGCTGGAGTGTTTACAAGACCGAAGGGCATAACCGAGTACTCATAGTGGCCCATCATGTATTGAAAGTGGTTTTCACTCATTGCCCTCCTTTATGCAGACCAGATTGCAAGCACTCTGCAAGTCTAGCTTCATGACCCTCGGAGAATCTCGAAGGCAGTATTATGAGTGGAAGGAGGTAACAATTCTTGGCTGTTATGTGGTTCAACTCTTTATAATCAATGCACGTCTGCAGGCTCCCATTTATTTTTGTACAAAGAAGCCTGCACCAGCTGGTGAGATGGGGGGCCAAATGAAACCCCTGGCAAGAGCCTCCTTTATATACTCCTCCATTGCCCTCCTCTCTGGGCCTGAGAGTATGTATAAGTGGATCTTGTGGAGGACAGGTACCGGGTAGTAGGTCTATAGCACAGTCGTAGGGTTAGTGCGGTGGAAGGTCAAGGCCTTTCCCTCACTGAAGACTTGTTCCAGGTCCTGGAAAACGAAGGAACTTCGACCTGGTTGCGTGTTGCAAGTTCCTCAGAACATTCCTTCAGGGATGGCTCCTGAGGCTTCAGAGGTGATGGGGCGACTCGACTGACCTCAGAGTCTCCTCTAAGCAATGGCCGAGTCAAAGTCCACATCCTCAGGCGCCGGCTACGAGGCGTTACAGATGGTCCTTGTATCCCCTGGAACAGACTCCTAGGGTCTGAGTTTAGGAGTCTTCTCTTTAGTTGGGACCTGGTGGCTGGATCCCTTAGGCTGCAAGAGTTCTCGGCTGCCTGGGCACCTCCTAGGTCTTCAGCTGAACTAGAGGTTCCCTCCCTCTACTTCCAGCGCAACCTGCAGCTAAACAGGGACTCACACAGTCCCATTAGTGGGACAGGCTTGTCTGTCTTTGAGGGCAGGATTCGGTCTCCAGAAGGCAACAGGTTACCTCGCACTGAAGTCTGCCCCCTTGTTGGTCGTTGGTCTCGAGAGATTCCAGGGCTCGGATCCCTACACCGTGAACATATCCTCTCACAATGACTGGACCGAGCAATGGTTCTTCCACCCATTTCACAGAAGGACTGTGCTGGGACAGCCCAGGGTGCCTGAAGATCAGGGGACTGATGTACAAACTACTGTCTTCCACATGATCCTCAATCCTCGTTTGCATGACTAATGTCTGTTGCTGCATCTGCCCAGAATCTAGCGGACAGCTGTCCAAGGCAGTGGAGAGCAGGGACTGGCTTAACTCTCGCAGCGGTGTGTGGAGCCGACCGGCAGTCTCCAAGTCCAGGAAGTTACCAGCTGCCCCAGAGTCCACAAAAGGCCTCACCTTGCTTTGACTCTTACCCCAGGAGATCACCGCCTTCAGCGTGACACCTGAATCCATAGGGCTGGGAGTGGTGGCTGTTACTGTTGTGGTCCTCCCAGCACTGGACGATCTTAGCAGTTCCCCCGACAGCTGCAGCCTCGAGCATTCAGCCCACAGGTGACCTGTCTCCCTGTGGTAATAGCAGCAGCCTTGACTCCGACACCGGGACCTCTCATCAGCGGAGGGTCTAGCGGAGCCGATTTGCACGGGTACATCTGGATCTTGAGCAGGAGAGGGGCTGGTCATGGTTCGAGGTGAGGGAGTGGAACTGCGATGCATTGACTCTCAGCTCAGGCTAGCCCTCTTCGACCTCTTGAAGTAGTCCCACTTTCACCTTGCCCGATGATTACCAAAGTGAATGGGCTGGTCCGCCAGAACCTCTAAGCCCTCCGCTGGCTCTCCCAAGGTGAGGGAAACCTTCAGTTCATCTCAGAGTCTGTGGCAGTATAGCGTGGACAAGGCCTCCCTGTTCCAGCCACTCGCTTGGGCCAAGGTCTGAAACTCGGTAACGTCATCTGTCCTGTCGCATCCTCATCGGACCGTCCGAGGCTCAGCTGGCTCCGAGGGGTGATGGAACACCTTCCTCATGGTGGCCCTGAATCCCTCTGAATCCGAGCAAACCTCCGACCTTCATTCCCAAAGCACGGTGGCTCAGGCCAGGGCTCTTCCAATTAGAAGAGAGACAATGGAAGCCACTTTTCCACACTCCAAAGGAACCGGGACGGCTGGAGTTCAAGCAATAATGAGCATTGGGTGGGGAAGCCACGGCAAGAACCCAGATCACCATCGAATCTCTCTGGGGTCGGAAAATGTACCGGCTCCACAAAGTGATCGACAGCCTCACCCGAGCAACTCTGCCTTCCTCCTTGCAAAAGATGACACAGGGCGGTCTGCAGGTCGTGTATCTCCAGGCTCTCTCTAGAAATCCTTTCATTGTGGCTGGCCGCAACGGATGAAAGATTCCAGTACCCTGCGGGGTCCACATTGGCTCAATCTTCCTGTGATGAGAGACCTTGACAGAGGATCGTTTGGACCCAAATGCTGGAGAATCCGAGACAAAGATTGAGACTCGGTATGGAATTGGTATGGGAACTGAGAACTGAGCACTGAATAAGACGCTATTCAATATCCCTAGTTGAGATTACGATTGAGCTCTGAACCTCTGATCAGGTGCTCCTGAAATACTGAAATTCTGGTGCCAAAACAAGGCAGCCAATTAGTGCAATGGTCCTGAATCCTTAAAGGGACTGTGCCAGCTAGCCGTACTCCGGAAAGTTAGAGCATTGGAATTCCAGAAGCTGGCACAGTTGGGTTGGGTGCGTATCGTAACAGCTTAATTGTCTAACAATAATCAGTTAGCATTGAGGGATTCCAGTTACCCTGATAACGTTTCTCCAAGACCACAATGTCCTGGTGAAACTGTTCACCATGCTCATCTCTGACAGCACCAGGATTTGCAGGGAAGAAGTCTAAATGGGAATGCAGAAAATGAATCTTTAGTGACATGTTGCGCTTCATGGTTTTGTATGCTTGAAGCATGTTGTCAACCAGCTGCACATAGTTTGGTGCTCTGTAGTTAACAAAAAAATTTTCAACAACATCTTTGAATACCTTCCATGCGATTTTCCATGGTCCCACTAGAAGTTCTTTGAATTGCCTGTCAATGATGACCTGTTTGATTTGTGGACCAACAAAAATGCCTTCTTTAATCTTGGCATTAGTTATTCTGACTTGAGTTATGAATTGAAAAAATAAATGTAGGCGGTTTCAAAAAATGGTGCATGATAAGAAAATTTCACGGTGATTTTCATGATCAGGAGCCCAAAATCCGTAAGATACACCCAAAAGTATTCAGGAAGCAAAATCTTTGTTGTCCACTGTATTGAATCAGCTCTTGCACCAGTATGAAAACATGTCTGATTGTGTTTCTTGTTAGCACAAGCTTTTCCTTCAATGTCTTATATACAAACGTGTAACTTATGTCCTGTATTTTGTCTGGAAGAAACACCCCGAGTTGCCTGCCAGCCTAGTCATCATACGGGAGCCCAAGCATGGGAGGATGAACCCTGGGCGCCCTCCCAAGACTATGGTCAACACGCTCCTAGAAGACAGCGGTGCAGCTAATGTAGATGAACTGAACACACTGATGAGGGAGAGGGAGAAGTGGAGAGTCCGTCATCGTGCCCGACGCTGGACCCCTAGGCCTGAGTCGACATAGTAGTAGTAGTTTGTCTGAATCTTCGTGCCTGTAATGCTGCTGTAAACAAGCTTTTCTTTGCATTTGTACCTCACTGTACTTGCGCACATCACAATAAACTTCACTTGAAATGGACTCTTTCTGTGTTTTTAGATGTTCCTATTAAGATTTGGAGTTGGTCAGTGTTGTTGATATGCACACAGTTGCTGACAGAAACCTCAGTGTTAATCCTCACATCCTGAACTATCAAGCCAAGAGGTATTTATCTGAAAGAGTTCCCAGTCATCTGGAGAATCATCATTCTGAGTGAAGACCCTGGGGCAAGTGGCCTGTTTGATCACTGGGTAACAATGTAACATACTGTACTGCAACACACACAAAATGCTGGAGGAACTCAGCAGGCCAGGCAGCATCAATGGAAAAGAGCACAGTTGACGTTTCAGGCCGAAGCCCTTCGTCAGGAGTAAAGAGATAAAGCTGGGTATGTACTTTACTGGGTAAGGTTCACTGAGCTGTACTTCTAACAAAAACATCTAACCAGGTAAAATGGTGGTACGTTCGATTGCAGCAGCTTCTATGTGGTCAACCAAAGGTATTGCTATCCTTTTTCAATATACTTTTTTACGATGGCAAGACCCTACTGAACATTATAACTTAAAGTACTGCAAATCTACCTCATCAGCAAGTTGCTCGTTGGCAGAGAAACTGAAAGAGCTAGATGGTGCGGATCGTGCTGCAGCCTGCATCAGAGAGGAGTCGAGGAATCAGTGCGCAAAGGCAGTGTGCAGTTTAACGAGTGATCGTCTTAGTCGCTTTTCTTGTGATCACAAGACTCTGTTGGACGTTGTTAATGTGGAACGCTGCAAGTCCGATTCACTGGTTTATTGGCAGACGGCAGGAGAGCAGCATGGCCTTGGTTGAGGTGAGGATTAGGCCTCAAGCTGTGCTGTCACCTGTTACCAGCCGCCCAGGAAGGAGGCATCAGAGCCAGAGGCCATGTCCTGTGGCGTCCAAGCTGGAGTCAGTGCTGCCCTCTAGTGTTCGTCCAGCAGAAGACAAGCAGACTCATGGACTCCGAGAATTTAACTATATTTTCTTGTATGACTGTATTTTACTGATATCTATATGAAGTGCTTTGTGCTGTGTAGACTGTTGCTACTGTGTGTAGCACCTTGGTCCCAGAGTAATGCTGCTTTGTCTGCTGTATTCCTGGGTATTTGTGCATGGTTGAATGACAACTAAGCTTGAGCTATGAACTATGAAAGCAGAGGCAGGAATCCTGATTCAGTTACCTTCCTTCTGGAAACCACAAGCAACTGAACAGCAGAGGCTGTGGGTCTGAAGCACAGACTGAAAATGCTGGAAGTGCTGAGCAGGGCAGGCAGCATCCGGGGAAGAGGGCCTGATCAGGAATAAACTGAGTAGTTAACATTTCATCAGAGTTGTAAACCAACATAAGTTATTCTAACTTGGATAAAGGAAGCAAGGCCTTTTTTAAAATCCATAATACATTGTTCAATATTTCGGTGGCCCCACCCCTTCTCAGAGAGTTCAGGTCAGGAGGAATGGTCTGATTTAAGCTGGAAGCATGATTGAGAAGGAACAAAACAAGGTTTATGCGCAAACGACTCATCACTTTAGTCAAAAAGAGAACCCTCTGGCTCTACCTAAACCCCAACTGTCTCCCACAAGCTCCAGCCTCTTCCAGCCAACCCGCACCTCGCCCTGACTGTCCAGTTAACTCAGAGAGCACGGGACCAGACACAGTTGGATTCTGGAGGAAAGGCAGGAGTAACATGAGGCCCAGTAGCTGATGTATGTGCCTCTGTGAGCCAGACAATATACTGTACCTTCTCTTCTGTGACTAGTGGTGGTCCACAGAGATATCTACTGGTGCCCCTGCTGTTTGCATATACGTATATAAGGGACCTGGATGTAGATGTAGATGGGTGGGAAAACTTAAAGGTTTTGAGAAGATACAAAGATTGGTGGCATTTGGGACAGTACAGAAGATTGCCAGAAGATATACAATGCTGTGCAAAACACTTAGGCACATATATATAGCCAGGGAGCCTAAGACATTTGCACAATACTGTAGTAATTTTATCTGTTGCACTGTACTGCTGCAAAAAAAAAACAAATTTCATGACACATGAGTGATGATAAACCTGATTCTGATATGGCTCTCTGTTGTGGACTGAGAGTGGGACGGGGGCAGGGAGAGGGGAATCATGGTTGGGAAAGAGGGAAGGGAGAGGGGAGGGAGCAGGAAGCACCAGGGAGACAGTCTGTAATGATCAATAATCCCATTGTTTGGAATCAAATGACCTTGTCTGGTGTCTCAGGTCTGAGTGTGTCTGCATCCGCACCATCCCCCACCCCTGGCACTCCTCTGCCACCTGTCCCACACCCCTCCCGCAGTGCTCCACCCTCGCCATTCCTAACATCCTCTGCTCCCACCAGATTTATAAACTGGCTTTCCGCTCCACGTTAACAACTACAGTACTGTGCAAAACTCTTAAGCACCCGAGCTATATATACGTGCACAGTACTGTAGTTTAGTTATAGTTCTGGGCAGAGAAATGGCAGATGGAGTTTAACCTAGCCAAATGTGATGAGTTGCACTTTGGAAGTTTAACATTACTCCTTAACAGCATGCCCTTAATGACAGGACCCTTAACGACAGACCCTTAACAATGAGACCCTTAACGACAGACCCTTAACGACAGGACCCTTAACAACGAGACCTTTAACAGCAGACCCTTAACGACAGGACCCTAAATGACGAGACCCTTAACGACAGACCCTTAATGGCAGACCCTTAACAGCAGACCCTTAACAGCAGACAGCTAACGGCAGACCCTTAACGACAGGACCCTTAACAACAGACCCTTAATGACCGACCCTTAACGACAGACCCTTAATGGGAGACCCCGAACGGCGAGACCCTTAACTGAGGGAAGACTTGATTGAACATTAGGAGGGGCGTAGTGTAGATGGCTGGTATCTTCTTCACAGTGTTGAAATACTTAGTACTAGAGGGCTCACATTTAAGGTGAGAAGGGGAGTGTTTTAAGGAAATGTGCAGGGCCAGGGTGTGCTGGGTGCCTGGGAAACACTGCTGGGGGAGGAGGCAGCTGTGATGGAGGTGTTCACAGACGGGCAGGTGAATATGCAGAGAATGGAGGTATATAGGCATGATGCAGGCAGAAGGGATTAGTTTAGTGAGGCGTTCAATGACTAGTTCAGTTAGTTCAGCACAAGAATGTGGGCCGAAAGGCCTGTTCCTGTGTTGTACTCTTTGTGGATTTATGTTCTATTAGCTTTTGTTTGGATAGTTGGTGGTTGGTGTGTGCCCTTTACACCCAGACCTTCATTATCACCTCCCCTATGGGGACAATGCCGGCAAATGGGACAGTCTCAGTTAGGCAACTGGGTCAGCATGGATGAGTTGGGCTGAAAGGCCTGCTTCAGAGTTGTATAATTCCATGACACTGGACCCTACTCCCATCTGATGTTGCAGTTCACCCACATTGCCGAGAACACTAAATCATACCACAGAACTGCTCCCCAAGGCAACCGCACCAACAAGCTCTACCTTCTGTTTATTCTTTTCTCTGGGAGCCATGCAAACATACAATTAAGTGATTGTCTTCCCTACTCACTGTTTAGAGGGTAAGTTGAGACACCTGATACGCTTGTGCTAGCTTGTCCGTGTGCCAAGGAAGTTTCTCTGCTCTTCCTTGTGACTAGCTCACACAAGACCCGTCTTTTAACTGCATTCAGCCTATTTCCTTTCACTTGATATTGGGAAGTCAATACAGGCAGGAGTGGTGGTCCAGAAAGTATTTGCATCTCAGCACTTTTCAAGCTCTTCAGATGTTCCGGATGACTTCACGTCGACAAATTATGACAGTTCTCAGACAAATCCTATTCCTCCATTAATCTTCTCTGCAGCCACATTCCCATCAACTCCCTCTAGATTCTACCACGTACCTCCTTCTCTCTCTTTTGCTCACTACGCCGCAGTCCAGGTCACTGTAGGATTTTTCATTGCTGTTTCGGTAACAATTTCATTTTACCAGTCAGGGTTGTTAGCCCTGAGCTGAACTCCCGAACCTAGAGGAGTCTGGCCTCTACCCTTTGACCTGTTTGGCATGGGTGGCCCTACCAAGAGCCAAAGCACAAGGCCCCAATTCCAGCCAACATCGCTCTCCAGGTCACTGAGGCACGCAAGCCTCCAAACCACAACAAGGTTGTGGACTTTCCTCCTTTTAGAATGGGCAATTAATCTATCAATATGCATGAGGGAACAGGAGCACCCTGGGAGAGGCCCATGTTGCCACAGGGAGGACGTACAAACTCCACACAGACAGGGCCCGGGATCAGGATGGAACCTGGATCTCTGGAGCAGTGAGACAACAGCCCTGTCAGTGGCACCACTGCCCTGCCACTTCAGTTCCCCTGTATCTCATGAGGACAGAAAAAAAAGGTTGTATTTTAGATTAGATTATGAGGACACGCGGTCCTCTTTTATTGTCATTTAGTAATGCATGCATTAAGAAATGACACAATTTGTTCCTCCAGAATGATATCAGAGAAACACAAGACAAACCAAGACTGAAAAAACTGACAAAAACCACATAATTATAACATATAGTTACAACAGTGCAAAGCAATACCGTAATTTGATAGAAGAACAGACCGTGGGCACGGTAAAAAGTCTCAAAGTCTCTCGAAAGTCCCATCATCTCAGGCAGACGGTTGAAGGAAGCTTCCAGTGCTGCAAACTTGCTGATGCAGCACCCTGGAAGCACCCCAACCACAGTCAGATTTCAAGTCCATCCGAAAACTTTGAGCCTCCGACCAGCTCTCCGACACCGAGCACCGAGCACCATCTCTGCCGAGCGCTTCGACCCCGGCCCCGGCAACAGGCAATAGGCAAAACCGAGGATCTGGGGCCTTCCCCTTCAGAGATTCTCGATCGTACAGTATCAGCGGTAGCGAAGCAGGCATTTCAGAAGTTTCTCTAGATGTTCCTCTGTGCTTCTCACGGCTGTCCCCATCAAAACAGGATTGTGCACGGTATCCTAGTTCACAAATACGATATCAATTCAGAGCGGACACGCGCGCTGCGTCACGCCACCATCTTCTCCTCCCCCCTCCAAATATTATTATATTTTGGAATATAGTAATTACAGAGGTGAGAGGATCTTCCTCTTGAGAGCTTAGCAGGAAGGGAATGTGTTTTCACCCATCAGGGGAATATGAAGGGATGCAGGGAAACTCCACAGTTTACATGGAACTTGGAGGTTTGCAGAATAAAAACCTGCAGATGCCAGAAATCCGAAATAAGAGCAGAAGGATACTCAGCAAGTTGCTAATATCCGTGGAGAGTGTAACAGTCAACACTTGAAGACCCTTCACAAGAACAGGGAAAGAGAGAAAATAGGTTTATGTTGTAGAGAGGGTGGGATGTGCTGTATGGGGCAAAGGGAATTATGGGTGAGGCCAGGGAGTAAGGGTAGAGGTGACCCACTTGAAGGGTCACTAGGGGCGAGGGGAGAGAAAATGAGCTAAAGTCTTGAGATGAGGGAAGTTAGAGAGTGACAGCACAAGCAAAGGAGTGTGAAGTGCAGGGCTACAGGATATGCCCATCTGGACAGGCTCTGCTAATGGGGGAGAGAGATACTGAGCCAATATCTCAACTGGATGACTGATTGCAGGAATGGCCGGGTACACAGAGAGAGACAGCCATCCGAACTTGCAGAATTTCAAACGGAATCAAGAAAGGCTGCAATTTACCCCAGACAAAATGAAATATTAAAAAAAAGTACTGAAGGTAGGACTTCAGGGGGGTTGTTCTGTTCTTTATTAGGGCTGGCCCTTCAATTGGAAACAGTTCTGCAGAAGAACCTTCAGCTGGAGATTCTCGACCACCTCCTCCACGAGTGGCCAATATTTACCAGCAGTGGCTAGACCCTTTGGGAAGGAGCTTGCTACATAAGAATATAAGAAATCACAGCAGAATTAGACCATTCAGCTCATTGAATCTTCTCTGTGATTCAATGATGGTTATTTTATTTTACCCAACTCGACCTCTTTTCTCCCATACCCGTTAACTCTTTACCAATCAAGAACCTATCAGTCTCTGTCTTAAATACACCCAATGACCTGGCTTCCACAGCTCTCTGAGCAATGAATCCCACAGATCTATCACTCACTGGCTGAAGAGGCTCAGATTTAAATGGATGTCTTTTATTCTGAGGCTGTACCCTTGGATCTTAGGTTGTCCTACTAATGGAAGTATCCTCTCCACATCCATTCTATCCAGGCCTTTCAGTATCTGGTAGGTTTCAATGAGATCCCTCTCAACATTTTGTGGAAGACACTAGCAGTATGCCAGAAGTTCGAGAGTATCAGGAGGCAGACGAAAGTGACGTTGCCATTACTCGGGAGACGGTGCTTGGGAAACTTAAAAGTCTGCAGGTAGGTAAGTCACCTGGACCAGATGATCTGCATCCCAGGATCTGAAAGAGGTGGCTGAGGAGATGGTGGATGTGTTAGTAATGATCTTTCAAGAATCAATTGATTCAGACATGGTACCAAAGGACTGAAAGTTTGCAAACATTACATCCACTCTTCAAGAAAGGAGAGAGACAGAAGAGAAGAAATTATAGGCCAGTTAGTCTGACCTCAGTGGTTGGGAAGATGTTGGAGTCGATTGTTAAGGATGTGGTTTCAGGCTACTTGGAGGTACATGATAAAATAGGTCATAGTCAGCATGGATTCCTTGAGGGAAAATTTTGCCTGACAAATCTGTTGGAATTCTTTGGAGAAATAGCAAGCAGGATAGACAAAGTGACTGCCCCTCCACCCTACTCAGTGACTGACTCTCTGGTCTACTTAGTGACGGACCTCCCCACCCCTAGTACACTCAGTGACTGATCTTCTGGTACATTTGAACACTGAGCCATTGGTGTATTCAGTGACAGGCCCTGTAATATACTCACTGGAGGGAAATGGACACAACGTTGACCGTCCATTTCCCTCAGTTGATGGTGCCTGACTGACCCACTGAGTTCCAACAGGGCCTTTTGTAGAAAGGCCGGATTGCAGAGTTTGCAGTCTCTTGTGTCTCCACTCAGTGATGGGGCCTCTAGTGTTAGTTCTCCACCTGGGAGCTCCATTTGAAGTCAGTAACTCAAGTCTCTGATCTGGGACAGTTCCTCTTCTCATTGTTACCATCGGGGAGGTGATACAGGACCCTGAAGTCCCACACTCAATGATTCAGGAACAGCTTCTTCCCCTCCACCATCAGATTTCTGAATGGTCCATGAACCCATGAACATTATTTCTTTTTTTCCTATTTATTTCGTTGTTGTAGTTTATAGAAATGTTACTGGTTGAACATGTAGATATTAAGAAAGAGGATGGCTGGAGCTTTTGGAAAGCATCAAGTTGGGTAAGTCACCGGGACTGGCCGAGATGTACCCCAGGCTACTGTGAGCAGCGAGGGAGGAGATTGCTGAGCCTCTGGTGATGATCTTTGCATCATCAATGGGGACGGGAGAGGTTCCGGAGGATTGGAGGGTTGCAGATGTTGTTCTATTATTCAAGAAAGGGAGTAGAGATAGCCCAGGAGATTATAGAACAATGAGTCTTACTTCAGTGGTTGGTAAGTTGATGGAGAAGATCCTGAGAGGCAGGACTTATGAACATTTGGAGAGGCATAATATGGTTAGGAATAGTCAGCATGGCTTTGTGAAAGGCAGGTTGTGCATTACGAGCCTGATTGAATTTTTTGAGGATGTGACTAAACACATTAATGATGGTAGAGCAGTAGATGTGGTGTAGATGGATTTCAGCAAGGCATTTGACAAGGTACCCCATAAAAGGCTTATTGAGAAAGTAAGGGGCATGAGATCCAAGGGAAATTGCTTTATGGATCCAGCACTGGCTTGCCCACAGAAGGCAAAGAGTGGTTGTAGATCGGTCATTTTCTGCATGGAGTTTGGTCACTAGTGGTGTGCCTCAGGGATCTGTTCTGGGACCCTTACTCTTCGTGATTTTTATAAATGACCTGGATGAAGAAGTGGAGGGATGGGTTAGTAAATTTGCTGATGACACAAAGGTTGGGTGTGTTGTGGATAGTGTGGAGGGCTGTCAGAGGTTACAGCAGGACATTGATAGGATGCAAAACTGGGCTGAGAAGTGGCAGATGGAGTTCAACCCAGATACGCGTGAGGTGGTTCATTTTGGTAGGTCAAATATGACGACAAAATATAGTATTAATGGTAAGACTCTTGGCAGTATGGAGGATCAGAGGGATCTTGAGGTCCGAGTCCATAGGACACTCAAAGCTGCTGCACAGGTTGACTCTGTGGTTAAGAAGGCGTATGGTGTATTGGCCTTCATCAACCATGGGATTGAGTTCAAGAGCTGAGAGGTAATGGTACAGCTATACAGGACCCTAGTCAAACCCCACTTGGAGTACTGTGCTCATTTCTGGTTGCCTCACTACAGGAAGGATGTGGAAGCCATAGAAAGGGTGCAGAGGAGATTTACAAGAATGTTGCCTGGATTGGGGAGCATGCCTTATGAGAATAGGTTGAGTGAACTAAGCCTTTTTTCCTTGGAGCAACAGTGGATGAGAGGTGACCTGACAGAGGTGTATAAGATGATGAAAGGCATTGATCATGTGGATAGTCAGAGGCTCCTTCCAAGGGCTGAAATGGCTAGCATGAGAGGGCACAGTTTTAAGGTGCTTGGAGGTAGCGACAGAGGAGATTTCAGGGGTAAGTTTTCTATGCAGAGTGTGGTGAGAGCGCGGAATGGGCTGCCGATGACGGTGGTGGAGGCGGAAACGATAGGGTCTTTTAAGAGGCTCCTGGACAGGTATGGAGCTCAGAAAAAGTAGGTGGCTATGGGTAACCCCAGGTAATTTCTCAGGTAAGGACATGTTTGTCACAGCATTGTGGGCCGAAGAGCCTGTATTGTGCTGTAGGTTTTCTATGTTTCTATGTTACAACTTTGCACTATTCTGCTGCCACAAAGCACACTTTAGTCAGTGATAATGGATCTGTTTCCTGTTCTGATTGGACTGACCTCCGATGTGAGAACATGGGAAGTGGAGCCCCCTCCAAGATGTCCCTGCACTTACAACAGCCATCAGCCCACTGACCCTCAACCGAGAGGCCATCGTTCAGGTGACATTATTGGTTGTCTGGGATCTGCCTTTGGATATGCTCAAAATTTCCTTGAAGAAATGCAACACCTCAGTCCTCTTTTACGCATTTTACCATGGTTTATTCAATTATTACAAGATCACATTAATGGAATACATCAGTATTTCACTTTTCACACAATTTAAAGTCAACATCTTCAAATTACAGCAGTTATATTTATTCCGAGCACACTTGAGCCCCTGTGGTACCCACCCCTCCAGGAAGTCCCCCATGTACCTGTGAATACCACGTGTTCTTTCTCCAAGGCACGCATGTAACCCCAGAATGAACCCAGACAGAACCCCTCACTCATTCCTGTGAAGCACTGAGCCATGACTGCTTAAAATGGACAATGAATATTCCGAATATTTCTCAAGAATATACACTGGGAGCACACAGATATGACGTGTATGCAATAGGAGTAGAACCAGTTTACAACTCACCCAAACAACCTGCCACATCTGCTTCATTTTGCTTGCTGACACAACAGGTCAACAGCTGATGTTATTTCATTGGCTCTTCACTCAGCTCTGGAACATTTGGACAGTGAAGATACAAAAATTAGGATGCTCTTCATTGAATACAGTTCAACATTCAGCACTATCATCCACTCGAAACTAATCACTAAGCTCCAAGACCTAGGCCTCAGTACCTCCTTGTGCAACTGGATTCTCAACGTTCTCACTTACAGACTCCAGTCAGTTCAGATCGGCAACGACATCTCCTCCACCATCTCCATCAGCACAGGTGCACCACAAGCCTGTGTGCTTAGCCCCCTGCTCTACTCGCAATATTATTTGTGACTGTGTGGCTAAGCACAGCTCCAATGTCATATTTAAGTTTGCTGGTGGCACCACTGTCGCAGGTCGAGTCAAAGGTGGAGACAAATCGGCATATAGGAGGGAGATTGGAAATCTGGCATGAGAGGTGCTGCAACAAGACCAAGGGGCTGATTATTGACTTCAGGAGGAAGCTGGAGATCCTTGAGCCAGTGCCCATTCGGGGTTTAGATGTGGCGAGGGTCAGTAACTTTAAATCCCTTGGCATTATCATATCCGTCCTGGGACCAGCGCAAAGGTGCCATTTCAAAGAAGGCATGGCAACACCTCTACTGTCTTAGAAGTTTGCACAGATTTGGCATGTCATTTAAAACTTGTCACAATGGCGGGGTCATTGGGAGCAAGGATGGACCCAAATGCAAGACACATCTTGTGAGGTTACTTAGATTTAGTTTATTGTTCAATACCAGGAGAGCAAGGCAGGAGCAGGAAATAGCGAACTGGACAAGGACTGAGGACTATGACTAGGCTGGGACCAAGGGTCTGGGCTTGGACTTGGAATCGGCTCCCGGAACTAGAGGAGACATGAAGAGGCTAGGGTATGGACTCCAAGCCCGAGACTAGGCAAGGACCCAGTACCTGGGTCTTGCCTCGGGCTCGGACCCCAGAACCAGGCATGGACATGACATGGGCTAGGGAGAGGAGGAACATGGAAAACAGAGCCTCGGTCTCAGGAGAGCAGGTATACGGAACCATGGATACATACACAGAACACAGAGTCGGGACCCCTCCTTGGGTACAGGACATAGGGCCGGGACTCACACACAGAACAGAGAGCTGGGACCCCTCCTTGGGTACAGAACATAGGGCCGGGACTCATGACCCTCCGCGGGGCAATGGCAAGATGGCCTGACCTACCCCACGGAGGCGAGGACAAGACAAGACAAGACATGACCCCCCGCGGGGCAACGGCAAGACAGCCTGACCTACCCCACGGAGGCGAGGACAAGACAAGACAAGACCAACATGAATGAACACCAGACAGTACCTATCTAGCTCCGGTGATGGAACTAGACTGAAGTGCAGGCGGGGGCTGCAGACGGGGGCTAGAGGCGAGAGGGGCAGAGAAGGGATTCAGACAGGGGGGTAGGATGGGAATCACAGACCGCCAGGGCCAGGACTAGACTCAGAACTGGGAAGCCGCCAGGGCCAGGACTTGACATGGTACTTGAATGCCGCCGGGGCCAGGACGTGGATGAGGTACTTGGATGCCGCTGGAGCCAGGATGTGGTGCATGGAACCTCCGGGTAGTGCCGAGCTCTCGACTCAGCCCGGGAACAATAGACAGTGGCTCTTGATTCCCTCCGGCGGGTTAACTGACGGACCCACCTTGATGAGGAAACTTTGCAGGCTTGCTCTGGCAAGGTAACTGGACAGGGTTGCTCCGGTGAGGAAGGGCGAATTACCGGCACTCGCTTCGGCAGAGACTAGGCTTGCTCCAGCCAGATGACATTGGCACGCCGTGACTTTGCAGACTTTGCAGACGCTCCCACACTGAACGGCTGAAAGCCGGAGACTATAAACTACCAGTTCAGCCGAGCGTTAATTGCCTCTAATCACCAAAGTCGAGGGACTCGGGAAAACAGGGAATCAATGGTCCGGATCGTAACATAAACAAGCTAAATTTAAAGCGACCCCGATCCGGACCATGACAAAACTTTGTCAGACTTCTCTGGATGCACAGTGGAGAGTATCCTGACTGTTTGTATGGAAACACCTTTTCCCGTGAATAGAAAACCCTACAAAAATTGGTGAACACAGCCCAGTCCATCACAGGAAAAGCCCTCCCCACCATTGAGCACACCTACAAGGAGGGTGCTGGCCACTGCCACAATAAAGCAGCATCGAGCATCAAGAACCATCTAGGCCATGCTCTCTTCTCACTGCTGTAATTGGGAAGGAGATACAGGAACCTTAGGCCCTACACCACCGGGTTCAGGAACAGGTATTACCCCTCAAACACCAGGCTCCTGAATCAGTGCAAACAACTTCACTCACTTCAACTCTAAATGGATTCCACAACTTATAGACTCACTTTCGAGGACTCTACAACTCATGTTCTCAGTAAATTTTATTTACCTTTTTTTTAATTTTCAGGGTGTGTCTTTTTAATGGGGGTTGGTTGCTTTTCACTCTCCCTTCGTGTGCAGTTTTTCATTGATTTTATTGTAATTTTCTGTTCTGCTGTAAATGCCTGCAAGAAAATGAATCTCCAGGTGATGCATTACTTGATAATAAATTTACTTTGAGCTTTGAACATCCTGCCCTGTCAGTGGGAGAGTCCACAGTTCCCACGTTGAGTGGAAGATAGTCATCCTCCACCCCCAGAGGGCCGGGGGGAAGACATGAGCGACTGACAAATGTATTCAGTTGCAGTCAGCACTGCCTGTTGATCTTCCTCCAGGGAACGGTGTCGGTGGCGGCTGTCACAAGGTTTGTGTGAATCCCTGAGGACTAGTGCACCTAATGAAAGGATATTATGCAGCAGCAAAAGAAACAAGTTGTCCCTTCAGGTTCTTGCTGCACCCAGGCCTACAGGGACTGGGAGGCAAGAGACCAAAAGGCATGCATAATTATACTCGTTTCACAACATATATATCATGCACTAACACAATGGAATATGAAAGACTGAGGTGTCAGGTCCGACAGAATCTGTGGTGGTTAGTGCACGATGGCAACCTTCCATAACATTGTATTAGCATCTTCCTGAGCCAACCGTACTGAGTGTCCTACAAGGGGCTGCAGATGCTAGAATCTGGAACAATACACAATCCACTAGAGGAACTTAGTGGGTTGATCAGTGTCCGTGGGGGAAAGGGAATTGTAATGTTTCAGGTCCAAAACCTGCATCCAGACTAACAGCGATGATGGCATGGTCTGTGTAAAGAAGAGAAGAAATGTGGTAATAAAGAGCCCAAGGTGACTGGTGGACTAAACCACTCCTTTAATGCGCCAGAAGAAAAGGGTGTTTGAACACTGAAGCAAAGCCCACGGTGTACAGGGTAGCAGTGATCTCTGCCCTCTTATATGCCTCTGAGACCTGGACTACCCACAGTAGAAGATCAAAGCATTTCAAAATTACTACCACCTCTGTGCCCACAAAACACTCCAAATTCTGTAAAAGGAAAAGTGAATCAATGACAGTGCCCTCTTCCGGGCCTACACTGCTAACACTGGTAGTCTTCTTCAGGTTATTATCGTCCAAGAGACAATGTCAGTCCAAAATCAAGTCCCAGGCCAGCTGTCGGTTGTGGCAAGGCTTACCCAGGTTGAAAAGCAAAGTTAGGCAGTATCACTGACAACACCACGTCCCTTCCCAAACAGCTTCTTCGCTTGTTTTTAACAGAAGGGGAATGGAATGTCACCTCCATCTGGACAGCCTCTAATGCATCCGAACCCCCCATAGCGATTCTCAGTGAAAGACCAGCCTTTTGGCAAATGAACCTACAGAAAGCATCTGGCCCAGATGGCGTGTCTGGCCGTGTCCTGAAATTCAGTGCAGATCAGTTGGTGAGGGTATTTGCAGACATTTTTAACCACCTCCCTGGTTCAATCTGAGGTTACTACCTGCTTTAAGGAGACTAATATCATGACAACTATCAAAACAACTAACACCATAATTATTCTAAGAAAATCAAGGTAAATTAATGACCACTGACCAGTGGCTCTGACATCCACCACCGTGAAGAGCTTCAAGAGGCTGATCAGGCCCCATATTAACTCCAGCCTCCCTGACACACTCAACCCACTGCTGTTCACCTGCTGCCAAAACTGGCCTTTGGCGGACACCACATCCCTGGTCCTTCGCTCATCTCTAGACCACCTGAACAGTAAAGACATCTACATCAGAATATTGTTCATTGACTTCAGCTCCGCCTTCAATACTATAATTCCAAGCAAACTTATCACCAGACTCCGAGTCGTGGGAGTCAACACCTTCCTCTACGTCTGTCTTCTTGACTTTCTGACGAATAGACTGCAATCAGGAAGAATAGGCAGTGGCAGCTGCCCTACAGTTGTTCTAAACAATAGTGCTCCCTCTGCCTGTGACTGTAAGAAACTGCAGAGACGTTGAAACAGCTCAGCACATCACAACCCCAGCCTCCCTTCCACAGATTCTGTCTTTACTTCTCAGTAAATCAGCAAGCATAATCAAAGGCCCTAGCCACCCCTGACATTCTCACTTCACCCCTCTCCCATCGGGTAGGAGATACAAAAACCAGAAAGAATGAACCACTGTGCTGAAGAACAGATTCCACCCTGTGTTATAAGACTATTGAATGGTTTCCTGGTATGATAAGGTGGACTCTTGTCCTCACAATCTAGACCATAAGACCATAAGAAAAGGAGTAGAAGTCAGCCATTCGGCCCATCGAGTCTGCTCCGCCATTCTATCATGAGCTGATCCATTCTCCCATTTAGTCCCACTCCCCGGCCTTCTCACCATAACCTTTGATGCCCTGGCTACTCAGATACCTATCAATCTCTGCCTTAAATACCCAATGACTTGACCTCCACTGCTGCCCGTGGCAACAAATTCCACAGATTCACCACCCTCTGGCTGAAAAAATTTCTTCACATCTCTGTTCTGAATGGGCACCCGTCAATCCTTAAATCACGCCCTCTCATACTAGACTCCCCCACCATGGGAAATAACTTTGCCACATCCACTCTGTCCATGCCTTTCAACATTCGAAATGTTTCTATGAGGTCCCCCCTCATTCTTCTAAACTCCAAGGAGTACAGTCCAAGAGCGGACAAACGTTCCTCATATGTTAACCCTCTCATTCCTGGAATCATTCTAGTGAATCTTCTCTGTACCCTCTCCAACGTCAGCACATCCTTCCTCAAATAAGGAGACCAAAACTGCCCACAGTACTCCAAGTGAGGTCTTACCAGCGCCTTATAGAGCCTCAACATCACATCCCTGCTCCTATACTCTATTCCTCTAGAAATGAATGCCAACATTGCATTCACCTTCTTCACCACCGACTCAACCTGGAGGTTAACCTTAAGGGTATCCTGCATGAGGTCCCATTGCATCTCAGAACTTTGAATTCTTTCCCCATTTAAATAATAGTCTGCCCGTTTATTTCTTCTATCAAAGAGCATAACCATACACTTTCCAACATTGTATTTCATTTGCCACTTCTTTGCCCATTCTCCCAATCTATCCAAGTCTCTCTGCAGACCCTCTGTTTCCTCAGCACTACCGGCCCCTCCACCTGTCTTTGTATCATCAGCAAATTTAGCCACAAAGCCATCTATTCCATAATCCAAATCGTTGATGTACAAAGTAAAAAGAAGCGGCCCCAGCACAGACCCCTGTGGAAAACCACTGGTAACCAGCAGCCAGCCAGAATGGGATCCCTTTATTCCCGCTCTCTGTTTCCTGCCAGTCAGCCCACGCCCTATCCATGTGGCTATTCTACCTCATTATGACCTTGCACCTGATTGTCGACCCGTACTGTACTTTCTCTATTCTGCATTCTGTTATTATTTTATCTTCTACTATTTCAGCGCATGGGATGCATGGGAGGGGTAGCACCTCTAGATGGGGGGGGGGGCTTGTCACACTCCTTGGAATGGCTCGTCATCTATCGGTCCCCACCAACGCCCAGCTCTCACCTGTGGCTCCCCGTAGCTGTTTGCATGCGACAGCGGCCACACCTCGAGCAACGGCTTTGACAGGCCGGCTAAACCAGGTGAAACCCTTGGTGAGATAGGGAGTGTGCTCATCCCAGCATGCGAAGACTGCTTCGGTGGATCAGGCGGAGGAAACCCCGGGGGTTCAACGGCTGAGAAGGCGTTGCAGCAGAGCACTGTGGAGTGCGTAGGGCACGGCAGAGCTCTTAAGAAGACGCGGCCATCCAATGCAGCCAAGGACGTTTCCAGACGTAACGATTCTTCGTGCCACTGGATCCTGACTTCTGAGGCCAAGATAGTGGGATTGTCTCTGTGCAAGGCTTTTCCACTTTAATATCTTTCACGCACTGGTTACATTGTAAAAGGTCGGCTGGTGGTGCAGTGAGATCAGCGCTGGGCTCGAGAACGGAGGTTCCCCAGTTTGAACCGGTGACGGACCGCCTCCGAGCGTGCTCTCCGTCCGTGCCGGGTTGATGTCGAGCTCGCAGCTCGGCCTCATAAAAAAAACACTGCCACCCTGCACAATGTAGTCTTCCTCAGACCCCGAGAGACAACCTTTATTATTATTACTATCTCAATGCACTTTACATCACACCTTGGTCATCATCACTATTATGTGCCATGTCATAGACATGGACGATCATGGTCTACCCACGACCATGGTTTTTCTTGGCAAACTTTTCTACAGGTGGTTTGCCATTGCCGCCTTCTGGGCAGTGTCTTTATAATACGGGTGACCCCGAAGCATTTTCAATACTCTTCAGAGGTTGTCTGTCTGGCGTTAGTGGTTGCATAACCAGGACTTGTGATGTGCACCATCACTACGTGCTCCGTGGCTTCACGTGACCCTGATTGGCAGGTGCTACACCTTGCCCAAGGATGACCTGCAGGCTAGCGGAGGGAAGGAGCGCCTTACATCACTCTTGGCAGAGATGTATCTCCACCCCGCCAGCCACCCAATTAGTGTATGTGACAATCAAAAGCAATTTCAATTCCCATTCCACACGTACAGTGAAAAACATACATGCCCGCCATCTGCTCTGCACAGAAAAACATCGAGGGAGTACAAGCGGAAATAAAAGAGAATGCATAATATAATGTCGCAGTTACAGAGCAAGTGCAGGGCAGTCAGACAAACAAAGTGCAAGGGCCACTTTGAGGAAGACTGAGAGATCAAGATTTTATCCTTGTTGTGTTAAAGGGCTGTTCAGAAGTCTTATAAATTTGGGATAGAAGCAGACCTTCAGCCTGGTGATTTGTGTTCTTGTCTCTTCTGGCCGATGGTTGGGGTGAAGATAGGAGAGATGATGACTAGTATAGGAGAGGTCTTTGATTATGCTAGCTGATTTCTTGGGTCGGTGGGAAATGCAGATGGAGTCAATGGCTGGGCTGGGCTGTGTTCACAACTCTCTTGCAGAATTGGGCAAGTGTGATTATCATACCAAGCTGTGATGGAATACCTTTTATAGTGTATCTATAAAACTGGTGAGGGCTGCCAAATTTCCTTAGCTAGCTGAGAAAGTTGAGGTGTTGGTGTGATTTCTTGGCAATAGAATCTATTTGACCAGACAAACGCAAATTATTGGTGACTTTTACACCTAGGAACCTAAAGCTCTCAAGAACCTCCCCCTCAGAAACAGAGTCATAGAAAAGTACAGTACAGAAAGTAGACTACAGGATTGAGTTTAAGAGCCGAGAGGTAATGTTGCAGCTATATAGGACCCTGGTCAGATCCCACTTGGAGTACTGTGCTCAATTCTGGTCGCCTCAGTACAGGAAGGACGTAGAAACCATAGAAAAGGTACAAAGGAGATTTACAAGGATGTTGCCTGGATTGGGGAGCATGCCTTATGAGAATAGGTTGAGTGAACTTGGCCTTTTCTGCTTGGAGCAATGGAGGATGAGAGGTGACTTGATAGATGTGTACAAGATAATGAGAGGCATTGATTGTGTGGATAGTCAGGGGCTTTTTCCCAGGGCTGAAATGGCTAGCACGAGAGGCCATAGTTTTGAGGTGCTTGTAAGTAGGTACAGAGGAGATGTCAGGGTTAAGTTTTTTACGCAGAGAGTGGAGAGTGCGTGGAATGGGCTGCTGGCAATGGTGGTGGAGGCGGATACGACAGGGTCTTTTAAGAGACACCTGGATAGGTACATGGAGCTCAGAAAAATAGAGGGCTATGGGTAACCCTAGGTAGTTCTAAGGTAAGGACATGTTCGGCACAGATTTGTGGGCCGAAGGGCCTGTATTGTGCTGTAGGTTTTCTACGTTTCTACATTTCTACGTTTCTAGAAACAGGCCCTTTGGCCCATCTAGTCCATGCTGAGCCATTTAAACTGCCTACTGCCATTGAACTGCACCGGGACCATAGCTCTCCATACCCCTACTGTCCATGTACCTATCCAAACTTCTCTTAAACATTGAAATTGAACACTCATGCACAACATGCATTGGCAACTCGTTCTACACTCTCATTACCCTCTGAGTGAAGAAGTTTCCCTTCACGTTCCCCCTACACTTTTCACCTTTCACCCTCAACCCATGACATCTAATATTGATAAAGACAGCGGCTTCCTGAAGCCTATGAGGAGCTCTCTAGTTTTGCTGACATTGAGGGAGAGATTGTTGTCTTGACGGCATGTTACCAGGCTCTCATTGGTCATGAAAGACCCCAGTTACTCTTAACCAGCAGGCCAAATTGTTTGCACACCTGACACCACCAGAGTCATGAAATAAGCACTCTGTTCTGAGCTCTGTCATTGAAGAGATTAGCAGGTGGGCAGTGAGAAAGATCAAATCAAATGAAATTTAATTATCATTCAACCATACAAGAATGCAACTGAACGGGACAGTGTTCCCTCAGGTCCAAGGTGCAAAACATACACAGCACATTCAAAATAGTGAGCAAAAAACATAGCCGTGTATAAAACACATATACAACCCACGACCCTGAGTGACACGTCCCACAGATTGATGGTATAGTTCCCAGCACTGATTGAACTCTACAGGGCAGCACCGATGGGAGAGGCCAGCCTCCAATCGAGCACAGACAACACACTACATCAGCTCCAGTGTCTCCTCACCTGAACTGCAGCAGCAGGTAAGCCCGCAGCTTGAGGCTTAATCCTCAGCACAACCTAGGCCACGCTGCTGCCTCGCCGTCTGTCAATCCACCAAACAAGGGAAACAGGCCTGCGGCATCTTACATTATCAATGTCCAACAGGGTTCTGCGATCACAAGAGGAATGTCCACGACAATCACTCATGCCTTCGTGCACCAGCTCCGATGCCTTCAAGCAGCCGACAGAAACATGGTCTGCCACCAGGCCAACTCCTCCAAACCCAAACTGGCTCCTCCGACCCACCGGCAGGCTCCTCTGACTCCGATCCACTGGCCAGCTTCTCTTGCTCCAGCCTTCAAGGGTATGCTCAAGCACTCCTTGAAGAACCTCTAACCCCAGATGGCTCGGAGGAGGAGCGTTTTGGGATGGGACTAAGAACCTCAAGCCCCTGTATCAGTACCAAGCGGAGATTATTGGAAGGAGTACACCACTGCCTGCTCTGCCTGCGGAAGAGTCTACCGTTCCCACACTGACCCCACAACCCACAGAGCAGGACTGGAAACAAGCCATCCGAGAGCCCCCCGGAGAAGAAGGTGGCTGAATGAGTGGCTGTGCTGGGTTTGCTAAATATCAGGTTCAGTATAACCGGTTACAACATGCCTTTCCCATTGCCTGTGCTTGTCTGCAGAACAGCAGCAGTCACCTTCATTGTTCAACGTGATTTCCCAGGTTGATGAATCCATAAACAAGGGAGTTCCTAACTAAACCTTTCAAAGATATGTAACTAGGTCACAATTATGATTTGAAAATGCTTCTTGGTGTGAATCAATTAGAGCACTCTCTAACAGTTTATATATTCCTTGGTAATATAGAGATCAACTCCACCCAGGGGTTTTTATGTTGTTAGGGAGTCCTTAACCACAAGTGGCAGTTTATACTCCCATTGTAATACCTAATTGAAGCTCCATGTGTAATGCAGGCTTTGTAAGATGTGTCTTGAATATGCGAGTGACTCATTGAAGTGCAGGCCTGAAACGTCGACTGCACCTCTTCCTCGAGATGCTGCCTGGCCAGCAACTTTGATGTGTGTTGCAGTCATTTGTTGCCGGCTTGTTAGAAGTGCAAGGGTGTGCTCTGAACCTCAGCTCCCTGGGCTTGTCTGTGGAGCTGAGCGGCACTGTAAGACTCTGAGGCTCAGCTCCACCCTGACCTGCCCGCTCACTCATCACCGGTACCCACAGGGTGAGCTCAGGGATTGGCAGCAGGTGAGGGTGATGAGTTTTTTTACTAAATGCAATCGTGAACAATAGCCAGATCAGAAATGCTGATCAAGTCAACTAGTTCCCAAAGAGAACTCTGATAGGCCAATCAGATGGTTCACTGTGGCTCAGCAATAGAGCACAAAAAAAATCATATGTACAATTAAGAAACATTAAAAAATAGTAGAAATACTGGAGTCACGATGATCATGATGAAGTCTGCTGGAGAGAGACATTTATACACATGTTGTCCTCCATAATTCAAAGAGATTGAAGGATAAGGTTGCAGGGTGACAAAATGTGGCAGGAGCACTTGGAACTAAAAACTAATCCCTACCGGGAGAAAACAACACCTGTTCTTTCCGCACTGTTCTCCAGCAGTTTAAGGACCAAGTCTAGCCGGAACATAACTCACAAGTGCTCTTGAAAGTCAGGTATTAACCCTACCTACCAACAACCAAGCATTGCCATCCTGGTCCCCTTCATGATAGTTTATGAAGAAGCATGTGACTTCCCTCCCAGAGACAATAGGTGTTTGTGCACTCGACTCTTAAAGGCTTGGACCCCATCGTTGCAGGTGTTTCCAACCACAGCATCTGGAAGGCTGTTCCAAATTCTGATAGCACAGTGAAGGAAGCTTCTACCCAGTGTGTAGGTTCTCGCATCAGGCATAGAAACAGCATGAGCAGGCATAGATAAACTTGATCGTGTGGTGCGCTGTCTCTCATAAGATGAAGGCAGCATGGTGTGAAGGTCTGCAGGGCTGTGGCTGGTGTGCATTTCGTATAGCAGACTCACGGAGAGATACAGATCATAAACAAGCCTTTCATCCCACCAAATCCAGGCCGAAACTCATTTACACTTATCCCAGTTACTACTCCCCCCCATTCCTATCAACAGCCCCCAGGTTCTACCACTCACCCACAAACCGGGGGCACTTTACAGTGGCCCAGCACCCTACCAACCTGCAAAAGATTTGGAATGTGGAGGAAGCTGGATGATCCAGGGAAAACCCTCATGGTCACAGGGAGCAGGAGTGAACTTCAAACAGACAAGAAAGGGGTTAGGATTGAAAGGGTTGCATTTCTGGCCCAATACAGATTGTGTACAGAGTGAGGGTGACTCAGTAGGAGATCTGCATTCATAGGACATGGAACAGTCGGTTTGCTCCACCATGTCTGGGCCAAGCTTGATGCCAAATTGAAGTATTCCCTTCTATCTGCCCATGATGCATATCCCTCCATCTCCCTTAATATCCATGTTTCTATCTAAAACACCACTGTCATACCTGTGTCTACCGCTACCTCTGGCAGCCCACTCCAGGCATCTATCACCCTCTGTGTAGAAACTTGCCTCACTCTTCTCCTTTAAACTTACACCCCTCCCACCTTAAACCTATGCCCTCTGGTATTCAGCATTTCTACCCTGGGAAAAGGACGCTGCCTACCTCCCCTACCTACGCCTTTCATACTCCTACGCACTTCTGTCAGGTAGCCCCTCAGCATGGGGCGCCCCAGAGAAAACAACACAAATCTGTCCAACCCACAGGGCAGGAGTGGAAGCAAGTCATCCAAGAATCCCCAACGACTCCTGGACCTGCCAATGTGGACCCCAGACTCCTGCACCTCCCACCCAATGGCTGCAGTGAGAAGGAGAAGGGTCAAACCCCAGGCAGATGGGGCAGGCTCAGCTGGCTGACACAGGGACGTGAACTTAACTCTGGTTTGTCCTCCACCCTCAGCCTGCCCTTGTGATTCAATGGCATTTCCATCAACAGGACCCACAGCTTTTTAGGCACCGGAGGAGTACCTGCACCAGAACAGAGAGGGAAGAGGAAAACTATAGGGTGACAGCACCATTTCTGGCTGAGTTCTATTGCCGGTCGTTTCTTGAGCCTCTGAGACTGTAAGGACAAGTGTTCTTATCTGCAGTCACTCAGATGGGTTCAGCTGTGATGGACTGAGCTGCTTAAGATGATAAAGGGTTTGATAAAGTACAAGATCCTCCCATCGTTGGCTATCAAAATTGCATCCCTTTGTATGATCCTCCTGCTGTGATAAGAAGCCTCTTTGATTTATTTACCAACTCTGCCTTTGTGGTGGGAATGAAACAAAAACCTGCACTCTTGTACAAGAAGCTTGGGCCACCACCATTTTACTGCCTCAGACAGATGTGAGGTCAGATCCTGCACTCGGAAACTGAACGTAAGAATCCAGGCCGTACCAAGGACGCACTGCTCCGTGGGGTTAAACTGAGCACCCGAGTGTTAAAGATCCCACAGCGCTGGAATTATTCAGGTCTGTGGCACGAAACAGGCCATTTGGCCCAACTCATCCATACTAACAATGGTGCCCACTTGAACCATTCAGGACAGATGAAAAGAACTGTCTTCAGCAAAGGTTGGTGAATCTTTGTGGAGTTCTCCACCCTAGGGTCCTCTGGAGTTAGTCAGGTCAGAGATGATTAGATTTTTGGATATGAAAAAATTAAGGGATTTGGGGTTACTGCAGTCGATCCAGGAGCCCGTCAGTTGTGGGCCACAGCCTCAGTTCAGCGCAGAGATGAGTAAATCTCGTGGAGCAGCGAGCTGAACACTGCCCATACATCTCTTCCGGTCCCGACACCCAGTTCCTTTTCAATCTGGTCAGGCACTTAAGCCAGCCAAACCTCCCAAACCACAATCCGTGATAAACTGGGTAGACTTGGGTTGTTTTCCCTGGAGTTTCAATGCTCAGGGGAGATCTGATAGAAGTTTATAAAGTTATGAGACTACCTAGATGGTATATGAGGTGTTGCTCCTCCAACTTGAGTTTAGCCTCATCATGGCAGTCGAGAAGGCCATGTATGGACGTATCTGAATGTTGAGGAGCAACACCTCATATACCGTCTAGGTAGTCTCCAGCCCCTTAGTATGAACATAGAATTCTCCAACTTTCGGTAATTCCCTCCCCCTCCCTTCCTCTATCCCTATTTAACATCACCTCCCTCATAGTTCCGCCTCCTTCTACTACTGCGCATTGTTCTCCTGCCAATCACCTCCCTGCTTCCCCTCCCTCACCCCTTTGTCTTTCAAATTACTGTTTTTTTCAACTACCAGCATTCTTCAAACCCTCCCCAAAGTTCTTCCTTGAGTCCTGACAAAGGGTTTCGGCCCGAAACGTCGATTAATCTTTTCAACTGCTGCTGACTGACCTGCTGAGTTCCTCCAGCGCATTGTGAGTGTTCCTTTGACAACAGCATCTGCAGATTATTTTGTGTTTGTGAAATGGAGACACCTCTTTTTCTTTTATTAGGGAGAGAGAGAACCCGTGGTTTGTTGAATACTGGGTGAATGAGTAGTCTTTGGGGTACTGCAGGTCTGTGTCTTTATTGATGCTTTGCTGCATGTTTGAGTGCTCGGTGGGGGGAGCAAATGCGTTTTGCTGGTGGGGGAGGGGAATTGTCGCTTTGCTGCTGCTTATGCGTCGGGGGGAGCTGGGGTTACAGGGCTTCTAACATTTAACTGTCTCTCATTCTTTCGGGAACTCCTCTGTTTTCGTGGATGTTTGTGAAGAAAAAGAATTTCAGGATGTATATTGTATACATTTCTCTGATATTAAACTGAACCTACTGAAAAAAATAAATAAACAATAAATATCAGAACATGAGATGAAGAGTCCTTGAAGGTGAGTCCATAGGTTGTGGGAATATTTCAGTGAAGTTGAGTGAACTTATCCCCTCTGGTTCAAGAGTCTGAGCAGCAATAACTGTTCCTGAACGTGGTGGTGTGGGTCCTGAGACTCCTGTACTTTTACTGATGGCAGCAACAAGAAGAGAGCATGATCTGGGTGGTGGGAGGTTCGCTGATGATGGATGCTGCTTTCCTGCATCAGCGCTCTGTGTAGATGTGATCATTGGTGGGGAGGGCTTTACCTGTGATGGACAGGGTGATATCCACTATTTTTTGTAGGATTTTATGTTCAAGGGCATTGGTGTTTCCATACCAGGCTGTGATGCAGCCGGTCAGTATACTCTCCACTACAGATCTATAGATGTGGGAGGAAACTGGAGTTCTCAGAGGAACATAAAAACATAAGATATAGGAGCAGGAGTAGAACATCTGGCCTGTCGAGCCTGCTCTGCCATTCAATAAGGTCATGGATGATCTGACCATGGACCCATCTCCACCTACCTGCCTTTACCCCATAATACTTAATTCCCCTATTGTGAAAAAATCCAACCTTGTCATAAATATATTTACTGAGGTAGCCTTACTGTTTCATTGGGCAGAGAATTCCACAGTTACACCACTTCCTGGGAAAAGCATTTCCTCCTTATCTCCGTCCTAAATCCACTCCCCCAAATCTTGAGCTATGTCCCCTAGTTCTAGTCTCACCTACCAGTGGAAACAACTTTCCTGCCTCCATCTTATCTATCCCTTTCATAATCTTAGATGTTTCTATCACATCTCCTCTCATTCTTCTGAATTCCAGTGAGTACAGTCCCAGGCGACTCAATCACTCGTCATAGTCTAACCCCTCATCTCTGGAGTCAACCTGATGAACCTCCTCTACACCGCCTCCAAAGTCAGTATATCTTTCCTCAAGTAAGAACTGCACACAATCCTCCAGGTGTGGCCTCAACAGTACCCTACACAATTGTAGCATAACCTTTCTGCTCTTAAATTCAATCCCTCTAGCAATGAAGGCCAACATCCCATTTGCCTTCTTGATAGACTGCTGCACCTGCAAACCAACCTTTTGTGATTCATGCACAAGCGCTCCCAAGACCCTCTACACAGCAGCATGCTGCAATCTTTTACCGTTTAAATCAGTGGTCCGCAGCCACCGGGCCGCAAAGCATGAGCTACCGGGCCGCGAGGAAACGATATGATTTAGGGATATTGGTCAGCCACACCTTTCCTCATTCCCTGTCACGGCCACTGTTGAGCTTGAACGCACGCGAGCTCATTACCCATGCGTCACCCATGTCAGCGCGGGAAGAATATCAACTCCTCGAGCTTGCAAATGACGGCGGGCTGAAAAGTATGTTTGACATAACATCTCTGCCAGCTTTCTGGCTCAAAGTCAAGGCTGAATATCCTGAGATTGCCACGAAAGCACTGAAAACGTTGCTTCCATTTCCAACATTTTTCTGCGAAAGCGAGGTTTTCTGCAATGAAAACTAAATTGCGGAATAGACTGGACATAAGCAACCCCTTCTCCCATCACCCCTCGATAGGACCGTCTTGTTGCAGGGAAACAAGCCCAGGGCTCCCACTGATTCAGCGATATTGGTGTGTTGCAATGATTTTATATGTTCATACGGGGAAAATATGCGTTTAATATCCAAATGTTACTTAAAATGTTATGATGCTATTGACTTATAAGTGACTTATCACAATATTCATGCGAGGAAAATATGCGCTGTGTTTTTAATCTTAAATTCGTTAGATAAACCCTTTTAGAAACGAAATTGAGTGTATTAGCCACTTATTAGTGACTTATAGTTGACTTATCACCTATATTCTGGTCGTGATTAACATCTGCGCCCCCGCCGCCAGGGTTGCCAACTGTTCCGTATTAGCCGGGACATCCCATACATTGGGCTAAATTGGTTTGTCCCACACGGGACCGCCCTTGTCCCGCATTTCCCCCGCTAAGGTAGAGCGTTCCTATGAAACCTTTTGTGCCGAAATGGAGTAAAGTGAAGAAGCAATTACCATTAATTTATATCGGAAAAATTTTTGAACGTTCCCAGACCCAAAAAAAACCTACCAAATGATACCAAATAACATAAAACCTAAAATAACACTAACATATAGTGAAGCAGGAATGATATGATAATACACAGTCGATATAAAGTACAAATAATGTATGTACAGTGTAGTTTCACTGAACAGAATCGCCAAAAACGATGTAGAAAAAAAATCAGCACGTACACGTCACGCATGCGCACACAGGTGCCTGCGCAAGGCTTCATGGTCATGGTAGTCTTTCTCGGGGTAAACACAACTGCTACTCTTGTCCGTTGGCAACCCTCCCCTCCCCCCAAGTCGGCCGGTCCGCAAGAATATTGTCAATAAACCGGTCCGCGGTGCAAAAAGGTTGGGGACCCCTGGTTTAAATTATAATCTGCTCATTCATTTTTCCTTCCAAAGTGGATGACCTCGCATTTACCAACATTGTACTCTATCTGCCAGACCCTTGTCCACTCACAAACTATCTATATCTCTCTGCAGTCTATCCGTTTTTTTTCTGCACAATTTGCTTTTCCATTCAATTTAGTATCATCAGCAAACTTAGATGCACTACACTTGGTCCCCTCTTCCAGATCATTAATGTATATCGTGAACAGTTGCAGGCCCCGCACCGATCCCTGTGGCACACCACTCACCACTGATTGCCAACCAGAGAAACACATATATATCCCAACTCTCTGCTTTCTGTTAGTTAACCAATCCTCTATCCATGCTAATACATCACCCCAACTGTATGCATCCTTATCTTATGGATAAGTCTTTTATGTGGCACCTTATCAAATACCTTCTGGATATCGAAGTAAGTTCAAGGTTTAAAGTTTCAAAGGCCCAATTCAATGTCAGAGAAATGTACACAATATACATCCTGAAATGCTTTTTCTTCACAACCATCCACGAAAACAGAGAAGTGCCCCAAAGAATGAATGACAGATGAACGTAAGAAACCCAAAGTCCCCGCCCCCAGCTCCCCTCCCTCCCGTGCGTAAGTGGCAGCGAGCAACAATTCCCCTCCCCCCACCAGCTAAACAAAACAAGCATCAGCACCTCCACCAAGCACTCAGCAATAGCAAAGACACAGACTTGTAGTTACACCAAAGACTTCGTGTTTCATCTGGCATACGACATACCACAGATTCTCTCTCTCCCTAATAAGGGAGAAAAAGGTGTCTCTCTTTAAGTAACATCCATCTGCTCCCCTCTCTCCACTGTGCTCATTATCTCCTCAAAGTTTGTCAAACAGGACCTGCCTTGCTGAATCCATGTTGTGCCTGCCTGATGGATCCATTTCTTTCCAGATGCCTTGCTATTTCTTCTTTAATGATAGATTCAAGCATTTTCCCAACTACAGATGTTAAAATAACTGGCCTAAAGTTACCTGCCTTTGTCTACATCCTTTTTTGAACAGTGGCGTGATATTCACCGTCTTCCAATCCGCCAGGACCTGCCCAAAGTCCAGAGAATTTGGTAAGTCATCACCAAAGCCTCTACTATAACTTCTGCCATTTCTTTCAGTACCCTGGGATGTATTCCGTCAGGACCAGGGGACTTATCTATCTTCAGGCCCACAAGTTTGCTCAGCACTATCTCTTTAGTGATAGCTATTGTATCGAGGTCCTCACCTCACGTCGCATCCATAACATCGCTCTTTGGTATTCTAGATATGTCCTCCACAGTGAACACCAACACAAAATAGTCATTCAAAGACTCTGCCATTTCCTCATTACCCAATATCAATTCCTCTTTTTTGTCCAGTAAGGGACCTGCATTCACTTTAGCCACCCTTTTCTGCTTTATATAATTATAAAAACTTTTACTATTGCTTTTATATTTTGTGCCAGTTTATTTTCATAATCTAGCTTCCCTTTCTTTATTGCTCACTTAGTGGTACTTTATTGCTTTTTAAAGTTTTCCCAATCTTCCAATTTCCCACTACTCTTGGTGACTTTGTATGCACAAGCTTTTTGATGCTTTCTTCTATTTTCTTCATTGTCCAGGTCTGGCTCTCCCTACCCTTACTGTCCTTGCTTTTAACTGGAATTTACTTTTGCTGAGCACTGTGAAAAATCCCTTTGAAAGTCTTCCACTATTCCTCAACCATCCCACCATATAGCCTGTGTTCCCAGTCTACACTTCTCAAATCCTCCCTCATCCCATTGTAGTCTCCATTGTTTAGGCATAATACACTGGTTTTGATTGAATTACTGCACCCTCCATTTGTGTGAGAAATTCAATCATACTGTGATCACTCTTTCCAAGAGGATCCCTAACTACAAGATCTCCAATTTTACCTGTCTCATCGCACAGCGCCAGATCTAAGATAGCACGATCCCTTGGAGGTTCACTAACACGCTGCTCAAGAAAGCCATCATGGATGCATTCTATGAAGTCCTCCTCAAGACTGCCTTGACCAACTTGATTCACCCAATCTATGTGCAAGTTAAAGACACCATGAAAGCTGCTGTTCCATCCTTAGATGCCTCAGATATTTCTCGGTTTATTGCCTGTGCCATTGTAATATTATTATTTGGTGGCTTATAGACAACTCCCAACAGTGATTTTTTCCCTTTACTATTCCTAATCTGTACCCAGATGGATTCAACATTCTGCTCCTTAGATCTTATATTGTCTTTCACCATCGCCCTGATCTCATCTTTAATCAAGAGCACTACCCCACCTCCCTTACCTTCCTGCCTGTCCTTCCATATTACCTGATATCCTTGAATATTTAATTCCCAATCCTCTCCACCCTGCAACCACGTCTCTGTAATGGCCACTAAGTCATACCCCTTTATACTGATTTGTGCCACAAGCTCACTGACCTTATTTCAAATCTACGGACATTCAGATAAAGCACCCTTTACTTATTGTGCTTTTAAAATATCATAATCTTTTACTTGACTTTTCTTCACTCCACTCTTACTTCTGCCTTTTCTATATTGTGTTCTTTCTTTATCTTTATCCACACTTTACTTTTTTACTTTATCCACATGTCTCCAATCTGTTGAACCCACCCCGCTACTATTTAGTTTAAAGCTCTATCCACAGTCCTATTAATGCGATTCACTCGGATCCAGGTCCCATCACAGTTCAGGTGAAGTCCGTCCCAATGGTACAGCTCCCTCCCTCCCCAATAATGGTGCCATTTCCCATGAATTCAAACCCATTTCTCCCACACCAATCCTTGAACCTCACATTTAACCCTCTAATCTCCTTGACCCTATGCCAATTTGCACCTGGCTCAGGTAGTGATCTGGAGATTACCACCTTTTTGGTTCTACTCTTTAATTTAGTCCTTAGATGCTCAACTTTCCTCAGCAGAACCTCTTTCCTTGTTCTATCTTTGTATTTGGTAGCCACATTGACTATGACAACTAGATCTTTCCCCTCCCACTGCAAATTGCTCTGCAGGTCAGATAAGGATCCGGGCACCAGGCAGACAACACACCTTCAGGATAGAGAATTCTGTCTATTCCCCTGACTATACTATCCCCAATTACCACTACATTTATCTTCCCTCCCCCTCTTGAATGGCTCCTGAACCATGGTGCCACAGTTAGGTTGCTCATCCTTCCTACAGCCCCCACTGTCATCCACACAGGGAGCAAAAATCTCAGACCTGTTGGACAAGCTCAAGGGCTGAGGCTCCTCCAGCACTGTCTCTTGGACCCCACTACCCGCCTCTCTCGCAGTCACACCCTCTTGTCCCTGACCACAGACTGAATTTGAGGCTGCTAATCTAATGGGTGTGACTACCCCCCTGAAACACAGGTAACTCTCCCCCTCCCTGATGTGCCACAGTGTTTGAAGCTCAGATTCCAGGTCATCAACTTTGAGCCTGAGTTCCTCGAGCAACCAACACTTGCTGCAGATGAGGTCACCAGGAACCACAATGGGTCCACCAGCTCCCACATCATGCAGCTACAGCACATCATCTAATCCTGCATCATCCCTTTATTTAATTAGCTGTCATTTAGTGACTTTTTATTCAATCACTACAAAAGCCTTACTTGCTACTTACCTGTCTTACCCTACTTGCCTCCTCGTCAAAGCCCCAAGTTCCCACTCCTACACTGGTCCACTCACTCAATGGCCACTCTGGTTTAACCCTGCTTTACTTCTATTTGCTCCTGCTAATGAATCGCAAATCGATTGGTCCATTGCTAATGCGCCGAGACCCGCAAAACGCTCCAGATAGCCAATTCCTGCTCCTATTTCTTATGTTCTTAACCCTAGCTCCTTGCTACCTATCCCTCACCCTATCTCCTTCTTTCCAATCCCTCACCCTATCTCCTTCTTTCCAATCCCTCACCCTATATCCTTCCTTCCAATCCCTCACCCTATCTCCTTCCTTCCAATCCCTCACCCTATCTCCTTCCTTCCTATCCCTCACCCTATCTCCTTCCTTCCTATCCCTCACCCTATATCCTTCCTTCCAATCCCTCACCCTATCTCCTTCCTTCCAATCCCTCACCCTATCTCCTTCCTTCCTATCCCTCACCTTATCTCCTTCCTTCCTATCCTTCACCCTAGCTCCTTGCTACCTATCCCTCACCCTATCTCCTTCCTACCTATCACTCACCCTATCTCCTTTCTCCCCAACTACCTATCGACTCCCTCACCAGCCAGCTCTTGTTCCACCCCTTTGCTGCACCTTTTTATATCAGTTATCTGTCCCTCTCTTTTCAGTCCTCATTGGCCCTTTTCTCTCTGTTGATGCTTCCTGACCCATTGAGTTCCTCCAGCTTGTTGTTTCCTTGCCCCTTTCCTTCAAATCCATGCTCTCCAGTGGGCGTGAGCTCTCACGTGACCTGGCTGAACATTCAACCTAATGTAGGAGTGGAGAGCTGCTTTCAGGAAACATAACCGGGAAGCTGTCAGCGACACATACACGAGGTGGAGGAACTCAGCAAGTCAGGCAGCATCTGCGGAGGGAAATGGACAGTCTATGTTTTGGGCTGAGATTCTTCATCTGTACCATCTTACACCTTTCAGCACCCGCAGTCTCTTCTCCCTTGGATGAAAGGGGTCTTGACAGGGTCCAGGTTTCCTCCTGTGGGAGCATCTAGATTTAGGGGTTTCCGTTTAAAGATAAAGGGTCATCTATTGAAGGCAGTGTTGAGGCAAAGACTTTTCTCCACAGAAGCTGTGAGCCTTTGGAACCATCTTCCTCAAGATGTCTTTGCTGTTGCTTGTGTGAAGGGTTGGGGTGGGGGTGGGGGGAGGTGTCACTACTCCATCATTCTATGGGGTTTGCTGTTTCGTGGATGTCTGTGAAGAGTACAAATTTCAGGTTGTATACTGTATACATTCTCTGATATTAAAGGAACCTGAATCTAAAATCAAAGGGAGGTGGGAGGAAAGTCTCTGAATATTTTTAGGGTAAAGGCTGGTGAATTATTGATAAGCAAGGAGGTGAAAATGCAACGAAACAAGAATGCAGAAGCGAGGTTGCAGCAAGATTACCGTGGCAGAGCAGACTTGGGGAGCTCAGTAGCCCATTTCTGTTCCCCAGTGCATAGTTCCCTATGTTAGTACCTAGTGCTGTGTCCCAGAAATGAAATAGAGCCATGGTCCTCACCTGTTCCAATAGGATTTTCAGTCTGTTATAAAGGAGACACTTTGTAGTCCTATCACAAACATGGATGGCCTCAAGTTGTTTTAGGACGAGTAAAGCACAATGGAAGTGTGGGAAAGGTAGCAAAAATTTATAGACACAGCTGTCCCACAAAAAACAATGGTTCAGAGACCAGCCTGGCCATTTACCTTTACAGATGCTGCCTGATGTTTGCTGCTCCAAATTCCATTGTCTGCTGTCTCCTGCGAGTCCAGTCAACTTCACTCCTGTTGTTCTATATTCACACATATTGGCCAGGAAACTAGGTACGACATCATCCTCCCCAGTAAAAAACACAAAATAAAACTGCAGATGCTAAAATTTTGAAATAAAAGCAGAAAATACTGGAAATTTATTTACTGAAATAACTGGAAATCGCAGTTATTTTGTAAATAACACTATTCTTTGCATTTCTGGTTAGATGCTAACTGCATTTCATTGGCTTTGTATCTGTATTCGGCACAATGACAATAAAGTTGAACCTAATCTAATCTATAAATGCTCAGTAGGTCAGGCAGCAGCTGCTAATGCTTCGGGTCCATAAAAACTTGACATCATATTTTGTAAGATGTAACTTTTATTTCCGGCTGAAAAGAGAGAAAGAGCCTCAGCTAACAAAATCCCACAGGTGAAGCAAACTTGGATTGCTTACCTTTTACAGATGTATCCCTGACATCACTAGCTGTGTTGATCATTCCCAGCACACCTGTATAGGTTTGTGGCAATGCCTGCCTCACCTTAAGATAACACCACCACAGTGTAGCATTGGGATGTCAGCCTGGGATACATTGGCATAAACTTGTAACCCTTTTGATTGCAAAGAAGAGTTTGAGTCATAGCCATCTTGCAATCGCAGTTTCCTTGGCCTTTCTATCACTGCATCAAAGTTAAGCTCCAATAGTCTGGCACGTTGATGACTTTGGCTACGCAGGACTAGCAGGTTTTCTGGATTATTGATGTTAAATCCCCAACATACCTTTTTTTAAGATAAATACTTCACAACCAGGTAAGTTTAAATGGACGCTGGGAACTGTGCTCTATTGTGTGGGAAGGGAGTGCAGGAACTGGGGATGGAAAGGAAGTGTGGAAACTGGGGCCCAGCAAGTGGGAAGAGAGTGCAGGAACTGGGGATGGAGAGAGAGTGTGGAAACTGGGGCCCAGCAAGTGGGAAGGGAGTGCAGGAACTGGGGGTTGGAAAGGGAGTGTGGAAACCGGGGCCCAGTAAGTGGGAAGAGAGTGCAGGAACTGGGACATGAGTAAGTTGGGAGTAGAGTGTTAAAACCGAGGCCTCACTGTCTGTGAGGAGGAAAAGTGGCAAAGATTACATAATGAGCCAGATTCTATCTTCAGGTTTTCCAGAACATCAGACAGCAGATTGTTAGAGTTTAACTGGATCTTTAATCAGAAGCACAGTGGAGTTCCCTTGAAGGAGTGCAACAGAAAGACTGAGGAAAACTTAGGCTTTTTATTTCCCAAACGTGCTGGGCTTGTTCTGAATTGTGCAATACATCAGCGATGTGGAAATATTCTCAAGGACCCGTGTGACCAACTCGTAAAACATCCTCGGAACAGTGTATCTATCCCTGTGTGAGAGCTGTCCTAATCTCATCCGTGCCAAAGCCACAAATTTAGAGAGGTTCCTTGAACCGGGACCATTGGTACTTGGGGACAGAGCTGAGAACTGGGATAATTATTTCAAACTTTCTTGTTGCATCACCACAACAACTTCACTTCCCTGGGGCTTTTAAGTATATGGAAAAATAATTGTAACCTACCCTTTGTAATTATAATTGCTGTACATGTGACTGAGTGAATTAGCAAAATAAGAGCTTAATGCTGCATTTTATGCTGAGGTGCAGGGCTCTTTTGGATAAGGTTTACTTGCTCTGTATTTGCAGACAGTTCTTCTGCGTTCTGAGGAAGTTCACCCACACATCCTCTCTGGGATATTTCAGCTCGGTGGATGTGAATGTCAGTCCTTTCCACGCAGAGACCAGGTTTCTGCCTGAATCGCACAAGTGGAGGAATATAACCTGATGTTCCGGGATGAAGTGCCCTCTTTACCCGTGTGTGGAGCAATATCCTCTGGGGAGTAAGCAGGCAAAATCAGTGGGTCGCCCTCTTGTTTTAGAGCACTTTCCAGGTTGTCTGCGTCAGTGTTAAGGTCTTCTTGGTCACTAGTCACCTGCCTGCTGCCTCCATTGTGGCATGTAGCCCTGTGCAGGATGTCTGGGTGACTCTGGAGCAAAACAGAGCAAATGTTCTACTTCCCTCCCGTTCTGGTGGGTTATAGAGCCGCAGACTATGAAAACAGGCCCTTTGGCCCATTGAATCCATGCCAGCCATCTACATTGTTGTCGTGGCTATCCCTCGAGGTCGAAGATGATGGTCTTCGTTCCGTACAGAGTGAAGATGCCTGTGTGTGTATTTGTTTAACGTGTACTTGATGTTACACTCCAAGAAGTACACGATACTTCACAAATCAACCAACTGATTCCAATGGCATGGAAACCACGACGACTGGAGCTGATGGATTTGTTGCAGCCTTCATCCGCCTTCACAGCCGTTGAGTTTGAAGTAACTTCGTCTGCCTGTTCCACCGTTGAGGTCTTGGTTGGATTGTTCTTTGTCAGGGATCTCACCCTCGACCTTACCGCCATGGGTGACCCTACCAGGAGCATAGCTCCAGACGGCATCGCTCTCGGGATCACAGGACCACACAAGCTCAATCCACAGAGAAGCCATTCCTACACCAGTTGCTTTTTATTCCCCCCACCTTCCCACCAATTCCCCCCTGAATTTCACCATTCACCTACACACAAGAGGCAATTTACAACTGCCAATTAGCCCACCAACCTGCACGCCTTTGGATTCTGCAGGGGAAACTGAAACACAGAGATTAAACCCGGTGTGCTATCACAGGGAGAATGTGCCAAGTCCACACGCGTGCGTGGGTGGTAGAAGATTCCATTGTGGCCTTCAAGAAGGAATTGGGGCAATATACAGTGATGAGCAAGAATCAAGGCTTTGGGAAAAAGACGGGGTACGTGGATCAAAAAGTTACTCTGGTAGCCTTAATTATCCAATCCATCATAACTGGTTTGATTTTTATTAATTAGGCAGTTCTCAACACACTTTTAATTTAGGCTTCCTGCATTAGCTGCCATACTTCCAAGTCGTTCTACTCCGCTGGCCAGATCGCAGAGCAAGGAATACTCTTCTCTTCCATGGCTCCTAACTCCTAAACACCAGAGTGCTGTTGGAGCTGTGTATTCAGGGTGGGGATTCTCACTTCAACTGGACAGAGTCTCTGTTTATTCTCATTTTTATCTCTAAAATAAACTTTACTCATAATAAAAATAACAAAATAAGCGCAGTGCAACATTTTTAGATTCTTAGTAACATTTGATAGCAGACACCAACAGAATCAACAAACTCATTTGTAAGGCCAGTGATGTTGTAGGGATGGAACTGGACTCTCTGATGGTGGTGTCTGAAAAGAGGATGCTGTCTAAGTTGCATGCCATCTTGGTCAATGTCTCCCATCCACTACATAATGTACTGGTTGGGCACAGGAGTACATTCAGCCAGAGACTCATTCCACCGAGATGCAACACAGAGCGTCATAGGAAGTCATTCCTGCCTGTGGCCATCAAACTTTACATAGAACATAGAATAGTACAGCACAGTACAGGCCCTTCAGCCCACAATGTTGTGCCGACCCTCAAACTCTGCATCCCATATAAGCCCCCACCTTAGATTCCTCCATATACCTGTCTAATAGTCTCTTAAACTTCACTAGTGTATCTGCCTCCACCACTGACTCAGGCAGTGCATTCCACGCACCAACCACTCTCTGAGTAAAAAACCTTCCTCTAATATCCCCCTTGAACTTCCCACCCCATACCTTAAAGCCATGTCCTCTTGTATTGAGCAGTGGTGCCCTGGGGAAGAGGAGCTGGATATCCACTCTATCTATTCCTCTTATTATCTTGTACACCTCTATCATGTCTCCTCTCATCCTCCTTCTCTCCAAAGAGTAAAGCCCTAGCTCCCTTAATCTCTGATCATAATGCATACTTTCTAAACCAGGCAGCATTGTGATAAATCTTCTCTGTACCCTTTCCAATGCTTCCACATCCTTCCTATAGTGAGGTGACCAGAACTGGACACAATACTCCAAGTGAGGCCTAACCAGAGTTTTACAGAGCTGCATCATTACATCGTAACTCTTAAACTCTATCCCTCGACTTATGAAAGCTGACACCCCATAAGCTTTCTTAACTACCCTATCCACCTGTGCGTCAACTTTCAGGGATCTGTGGACATGTACCCCGAGATCCCTCTGCTCCTCCACACTACCAAGTATCCTGCCATTTACTTTGTACTCTGCCTTGGAGCTTGTCCTTCCACAGTGTACCACCTCACACTTCTCCGGGTTGAACTCCATCTGCCACTTCTCAGCCCACTCCTGCATCCTATCAATATCTCTCTGCAATCTGTGACAATCCTCTACACTATCTACAACACCACCAACCTTTGTGTCATCTGCAAACTTGCCAACCCACCCTTCTACCCCCACATCCAGGTTGTTAATAAAAATCACGAAAAGTAGAGGTCCCAGAACAGATCCTTGTGGGACACCACTAGGCACAATCCTCCAATCTGAATGTACTCGCTCCACCACCACCCCCTGCCTTCTGCAGGCAAGCCAATTCTGAATCCACCTGGCCAAACTTCCCTGGATCCCATGCCTTCTAACTTTCTGAATAAGCCTACCATGTGGAACCTTGTCAAATGCCTTACTAAAATCCATATAGATCACATCCACTGCACTACCCTCATCTATATGCCTGGCCACCTCCTCAAAGAACTCTATCAGGCTTGTTAGACACGATCTACCCTTCACAAAGCCATGCTGACTGTCCCTGATCAGACCATGATTCTCTAAATGCCTATAGATCCTATCTCTAAGAATCCTTTCCAACAGCTTTCCCACCACAGACGCAAGGCTCACTGGTCTATAATTACCCAGACTATCCCTACTACCTTTTTTGAACAAGGGAACAACATTCGCCTCCCTCCAATCCTCCAGTACCATTCCCGTGGACAACGAGGACATAAAGATCCTAGCCAGAGGCTCAGCAATCTCTTCTCTCGCCTCGTGGAGCAGCCTGGGGAATATTCTGTCAGGCCCTGGGGACTTATCTGTCCTAATGTATTTTAACAACTCCAACACCTCTTCTCCCTTAATATCAACATGCTCCAGAACATCAACCTCACTCATATTGTCCTCACCATCATCAAGTTCCCTCTCATTGGTGAATACCGAAGAGAAGTATTCATTGAGGACCTCGCTCACTTCCCCAGCCTCCAGGCACATCTTCCCACCTTTATCTCTAATCGGTCCTACCTTCACTCCTGTCATCCTTTTTTTCTTCACATAATTGAAGAATGCCTTGGGGTTTTCCTTTACCCTACTCGCCAAGGCCTTCTCATACCCCCTTCTTGCTCTTCTCAGCCCCTTCTTAAGCTCCTTTCTTGCTTCCCTATATTCAATAGACCCATCTGATCCTTGCTTCCTAAACCTCATGTATGCTGCCTTCTTCCTCCTGACTAGATTTTCCACCTCACTTGTCACCCATGGTTCCTTCACCCTACCATTCTTTATCTTCCTCACCGGGACAAATTTATCCCTAACATCCCACAAGAGATCTCTAAACATCAACCACATGTCCATAGTACATTTCCCTGCAAAAACATCATCCCAATTCACACCCGCAAGTTCTAGCCTTATAGCCTCATAATTTGCCTTCCCCAATTAAAAATTTTCCTGTCCTCTTTGATTCTATCCTTTTCCATGATAATTATAAAGGCCAGGGAGCGGTGGTCACTGTCCCCCAGATGCTCACCCACTGAGAGATCTGTGACCTGACCCGGTTCATTACCTAGTACTAGATCTAGTATGGCATTCCCCCTGATCGGCCTGTCCACATACTGTGACAGGAATCCATCCTGGACACACTTAACAAATTCTGCCCCATCTAAACCCTTGGAACTAATCAGGTGCCAATCAATATTAGGGAAGTTAAAGTCACCCATGATAACAACCCTGTTATTTTTGCACCTTTCCGAAATCTGCCTCCCAATCTGCTCCTCTGTATCTCTGCTGCTACCAGGGGGCTATAGACTACCCCCAGTAGAGTAACTGCTCCCTTCCTGTTCCTGACTTCCACCCATATTGACTCAAAAGAGGATCCTGCTACATTACTCACCCTTTCTGTAGCTGTAATAGTATCCCTGCCCAGTAATGCCACCCCTCCTCCCCTTTTTCAGCCCTCTCTATCCCTTTTAAAGCACTGAAATCCAGGAATATTGATACTTCACAACTCCTCCCATAGAGGGTCAGACACCCTGAGCCAATAGGCTGGACCTGGACTTATTTCATAATTTACTGGCATAATTTACATATTACTATTTAACTATTTATGGTTCTATTACTATTTATTATTTATGGTGCAACTGTAACGAAAACCAATTTCCCCCGGGATCAATAAAGTATGACTATGATCAATACATTCAATCGTGTTAACACTTACTTTTAAACCATGACCAGTCATAAACGGGGTGGGGATTCTCTCCGTGACCGGCCAGGGTCCCCGTTCGCGCGAGGTGGGGATTCTCTCCGTGACCGGACAGGGTCCTCGTTTACAGCGGGCGGGGAGTCTCTCCGTGACCGGACAGGGTCCCCGTTCGCGCGAGGCGGGGAGTCTCTCCGTCACCAGACAGGGTCCTCGTTCACACGGGGCGGGGAGTCTCACCGTGACCGGACAGGGTCCCCATTCGCGCGAGGTGGGTAGTCTCTCCGTGACCGGACAGGGTCCCCGTTCGCACTGGGTGGGGAGTCTCTCTGTAATGTTCATTCGACATGCTGGCCGTGTCTCTCTGTGGTTGAAGGTTGAAGGTGTGCTCCGCGCTTCAAAGAGTAAACCATTTCTCTTTGACGTAGGACAGTTATCTCGTAGACCTCCGGGCTATCTCAGAGAAGATGACAAGAATGCGCTGGTGTTGCAGCAGCCTTGGCTGGCTCCCACACACTTTTTGTTCACAGACCTTCGTCTGTTTAAGACTCCCATAAACTGCAAAGGCGCTTGGAACCCGTGTCGTGCAGCTCTGTGCATAGTTTGATGCAGTCACAGCAGAAAGGTGCATCGGGACGAGGGCGTGTTGGGTACACTTTCCTCCGCTATTGTCTGAAGACTGTTCCATTGGAACCTGTCAGATACTTTTGGATCCCCAGGAGAACCGGAAGATAGCTCTGGTGCCTGCCCAGTAGAGAAATGGGGTGTGGGTGTGCCAAGTTTAGCAACACCAAGAGCCCCTCGTGTCTATTGACCAGCCCCTTGCCCACCAGTGTGAGGGAGTGTCCCTCTCACACCCCAAGTTGTCCTTTATCCACTTCAGCTAATTTCTGTTCCCAACTCGGACCTTCTGAACCAGATCCCCAGTACCTTCACCCCCAGCGGGGGCTACTGAGGTGACTTTAAACTAGAATGGTTGGGGGGTGGGAATCAAATTAAAGCGGCTAGGTGTGAGGAGGTTAGTTCACAACAGAGGGATGGGAACCAGTGCAGAGAGACAGAGGGGTGTAAAGTGAGCGTAGAAGCAAAAAGTACAAAGGGGAAAAGTAAAAGTGGCAGGCCGACAAATCCAGGGCAAGCATTAAAAAGGGCTAAGAGAGTTGTAAAAGAGCGCCTGAAGGCTTTATGTGTCAATGCAAGGAGCATTCGTAATAAGGTGGATGAATTGAAAGTGCAGATTGTTATTAATGATTATGATATAGTTGGGATCACAGAGATATGGCTCCAGGGTGACCAGGGATGGGAGCTCAACGTTCAGGGATATTCAATATTCAGGAGGGATAGACACGAAGGAAGGGGAGGTGGGGTGGCGTTGCTGCTTAAAAAAGAGATTAACGCAATAGAAAGGAAGGACATAAGCCGGGAAGATGTGGAATCGATATGGGTAGAGCTGCGTAACACTAAGGGGCAGAAGACGCTGGTGGGAGTTGTGTACAGGCCACCTAACAGTAGTAGTGAAGTCGGAGATGGTATTAAACAGGAAATTAGAAATGTGTGCAATAAAGGAACAGCAGTTATAATGGGTGACTTCAATCTACATGTAGACTGGGTGAACCAAATTGGTAAAGGTGCTGAGGAAGAGGATTTCTTGGAATGTATGCGGGATGGTTTTTTTGAACCAACATGTCGAGGAACCGACTAGAGAGCAGGCTATTCTGGACTGGGTTTTGAGCAATGAGGAAGGGTTAATTAGCGATCTTGTCGTGAGAGGCCCCTTGGGTAAGAGTGACCATAATATGGTGGAATTCTTCATTAACATGGAGAGTGATGTAGTTAATTCAGAAACAAAGGTTCTGAACTTAAAGAGGGGTAACTTTGAAGGTATGAGACGTGAATTAGCTAAGATAGACTGGCAAATGACACTTCAAGGATTGACGGTGGATATGCAATGGCAGGCATTTAAAGGTTGCATGGATGAACTACAACAATTGTTCATCCCAGTTTGGCAAAAGAATAAATCAAGGAAGGTAGTGCACCCGTGGCTGACAAGAGAAATTAGGGATAGTATCAATTCCAAAGAAGTAGCATACAAATTAGCCAGAGAAAGTGGCTCACCTGAGGACTGGGAGAAATTCAGAGTTCAGCAGAGGAGGACAAAGGGCTTAATTAGGAAGGGGGAAAAAAGATTATGAGAGAAAACTGGCAGAGAACATAAAAACGGACTGTAAAAGCTTTTATAGATATGTAAAAAGGAAAAGACTGATAAAGACAAATGTAGGTCCCCTGCAAACAGAAACAGGTGAATTGATTATGGGGAGCAAGGACATGGCAGACCAATTGAATAATTACTTTGGTTCTGTCTTCACTAAGGAGGACATAAATAATCTTCCAGAAATAGTAAGGGACAGAGTGTCCAGTGAGATGGAGGAACTGAGCGAAATACATGTTAGTAGGGAAGTGGTGTTAGGTAAATTGAAGGGATTGAAGGCAGATAAATCCCCAGGGCCAGATGGTCTGCATCCCAGAGTGCTTAAGGAAGTGGCCCAAGAAATAGTGGTTGCAGTAGTGATAATTTTTCAAAACTCGTTAGATTCTGGACTAGTTCCTGAGGATTGGAGGGTGGCTAATGTAACCCCACTTTTTAAAAAAGGAGGGAGAGAGAAACCAGGGAATTATAGGCCGGTTAGCCTAACGTCGGTGGTGGGGAAACTGCTGGAGTCAGTTATCAAGGATGTGATAACAGCACATTTGGAAAGCGGTGAAATGATCGGACAAAGTCAGCATGGATTTGTGAAAGGAAAATCATGTCTGACGAATCTCATAGAATTTTTTGAGGATGTAACTAGTAGAGTGGATAGGGGAGAACCAGTGGATGTGGTATATTTGGATTTTCAAAAGGCTTTTGACAAGGTCCCACATAGGAGATTAGTGTGCAAACTTAAAGCACACGGTATTGGGGGTAAGGTATTGGTGTGGGTGGAGAATTGGTTAGCAGACAGGAAGCAAAGAGTGGGAATAAACGGGACCTTTTCAGAATGGCAGGCGGTGACTAGTGGGGTACCGCAAGGCTCAGTGCTGGGACCCCAGTTGTTTACAATATATATTAATGACTTGGATGAGGGAATTAAATGCAGCATCTCCAAGTTTGCGGATGACACGAAGCTGGGTGGCAGTGTTAGCAGTGAGGATGATGCTAAGAGGATGCAGGGTGACTTGGATAGGTTGGGTGAGTGGGCAAACTCATGGCAGATGCAATTTAATGTGGATAAATGTGAAGTTATCCACTTTGGTGGCAAAAATAGGAAAACAGATTGTTATCTGAATGGTGGCCGATTAGGAAAAGGGGAGGTGCAACGAGACCTGGGTGTCATTATACACCAGTCATTGAAAGTGGGCATGCAGGTACAGCAGGCGGTGAAAAAGGCGAACGGTATGCTGGCATTTATAGCGAGAGGATTCGAGTACAGGAGCAGGGAGGTACTACTGCAGTTGTACAAGGCCTTGGTGAGACCACACCTGGAGTATTGTGTGCAGTTTTGGTCCCCTAATCTGAGGAAAGACATCTTTGCCATAGAGGGAGTACAAAGAAGGTTCACCAGATTGATTCCTGGGATGGCAGGTCTTTCATATGAAGAAAGACTGGATGAACTGGGCTTGTACTCGTTGGAATTTAGAAGATTGAGGGGGGATCTGATTGAAACGTATAAGATCCTAAAGGGATTGGACAGGCTAGATGCGGGAAGATTGTTCCCGATGTTGGGGAGGTCTAGAACGAGGGGTCACAGTTTGAGGATAGAGGGGAAGCCTTTTAGGACCGAGGTTAGGAAAAACTTCTTCACACAGAGAGTGGTGAATCTGTGGAATTCTCTGCCACAGCAAACTGTTGAGGCCAGTTCATTAGCTATGTTTAAAAGGAAGTTAGATATGGCCCTTGTGGCTACAGGGGTCAGGGGGTATGGAGGGAAGGCTGGGTTCTGAGTTGGATGATCAGCCATGATCATAATAAATGGCGGTGCAGGCTCGAAGGGCCGAATGGCCTACTCCTGCACCTATTTTCTATGTTTCTATGTTTCTTCTGGCATTCAGACTTGACAGTGAAGGAGATAATAGACCCATGACCGAAGAACATGGTCCTGGTCGTCCTGTGACTTTCTCTTGACCCTGATGCTAACTCAAATGTAGCAGACGGCATTAAAACTGTGAACTGACCGGTGAATCTGAGCAGGAGAGACCCCATTGCCTGGTCTCACTACCCCTCCATGTCCTCACATCTGCTCCTGAAGGATTCAGCACAGGGCTCCATGCAATGACAAACAAGATGGGGGAGAGGAGATAACCCCGTCTGATTGCAGACTAAATGGGAAACCCAGCATTTCATTTGGACCGCACTACGGATATCTATGTAGAGCATTGGATCCATTTCCTGGTTCCTTTCTCAGAGCCTTGATATCCCAGTCCAAGACTGACCAGATAATGTCAACCCCCCTGTCCTGCATGTCTGTGATGATATCACTGAGCTCCCACCCCACACCGTGAAGAAGACGCCTGGCCTTGTTATGAAATGATCCATTCAGATTGACATTGAGATACTACCTGTCATAAGGTGGTGGCTGGGAACGGACCCAAGTGCAAGACACAGACACTGAAGTACTAGGGACAGGACTAGTATACAGGGTGAGGGCCAGGACATGGACACAGAAACCAGGAACCCGGAACAGGATCGGACAAGAGAGCAAGGAGCCTGGGCTTGGACTCCAAGCCAGAGACTGGACACGGACCCAGAACCTGGGTCTTGCCTCTGGCTCGGACCCCAGAACTAGGCAAGGACTTGACTTGGCTGGCAAGCAGGGCGAGACTGGAGGCCAGAGGCTTGAGGTGAGGCTGGAGGCCAGAGACTTGGGGTCTTGAAGCTTCTCCTGGGCAGGACACGGATCTCCACCCAACGGAGGGAAGGGACAGATCCAACCGCAGGTAACGGCAAGACGGCCTGGCTTACTCGGCGGAGGCAAGGGTTAGGAAGGGAGCTAAGTACAGGGTGGCTCCAAGACAAGACTTCAGGCAGGACGAGGCGAGAGTTACCAGCAAGACAAGGCAAGGCTTCAGGCGAGGAAACAGAAGGCAGGGGAAGGGATACAAGGAGTAAGGACAAGAACAATCCAGCAGCCACGCCCTGCTCTCTGGAGGTATTTATGCAGCCAGCCCCAACGAGCATCAGCTGCCTCAATTAGTGCTCAAGAGGAACAGAAACAGGGTAGACAGGAAAACCTGGAACAAGGGTCGATGGACTGGACAGTGAACCGGAATGCGGACTTCATGGACCAGACCATGACACTACCAGTCCTCTACAGAACACTTCCTTCCAGAATGCACCTTTGACCTTAAGTCTATCAGGCAGTGGTCAGCCTGGAACATCCTGCAGGTAATGTGAGAAAACACATGATAGATACCGTTCCTCGGGCAGACTGTCTAAACCAGGGGTCCCCAACCTTTTTTGCACTGCGGACCGCCGACCGGGGGGGCGGGGTATGGTTGCCAACGGACAAGAGTAGCAGTCAAATACATTGTGTTTACCCAGAAAAGACTACAATGACCATGAAGCCTTGCGCGGGCACCAGTGCGCATGCGTGTACCTGCCGATTTTTTCCCTGCAAATTGTTTTTGTCTATTCTGTTCGGGGGTGGGGTGGAGGTGTTAATCACGACCGGAATATAGGTGATAAGTGGCTAATACACTCAATTTTATTTCTAAAAGGGTTTATCTAACGAATTTAATATTAAACACACAGCGCATATTTTGCACGCATGAATATAGTGATAAGTCAATTATCAGGGGAGGACAGGGGAGCTTGAAGTAAGTGTTGAACAAACTTCCAGTAGAAGTGGTAAAGGCAGGTTCCAAATTATCATTTAAAGAAAAATTGGATAGGCATATGGACAGGAAAGGAATGGAGGGTTATGGGCTGACTGCAGGTTGGTGGGACTAGGTGAGAGTAGCGTTCGGCACGGACTAGAAGGGCCGAGATGGCTTGTTTCCATGCTGTAATTGTTATATGGTTATATAAGTAAGTCAATAGCATCATAACATTTTAAGTAACATTTGGATATTAAACACACAGCACATATTTTCCCCGTATGAACATATAAAATCATTGCAACGCACCAATATTGCTGAATCAGTGGGAGCCCTGGGCTTGTTTCCCTGCAACAAGACGGTCCTATCGAGGGGTGATGGGAGACAGCAATACTCGAAGGGGGTTCCTTATTTCCAGTCAATTCCACAATTTAGTTCTCGTTGCATTCATTGCACAGATATGTAGGAAATGGAAGTAATGTTTTCAGTGCTTTCGTGGCTAGCTCAGGATATTTAGCCTTGACTTTGATCCAGAATGCCGGCAGAGATGTTATGTCAAACATACTTTTCAGCCTGCCGTCATTTACAAGCTCGAGGAGTTGATCTCCTTCTGTCATATGGCGGTGGCTGGGAATGGACCCAAGTGCAAGACACAGACACTGAAGTACTAGGGACAGGACTAGGATTCAGGCTGATGGCAAGAACATGGACACGAAAACCGGGAACCTGGAACAGGACTGGACAAGAGAGCTAGGAGCCCGGGCTTGGACTCCGAGCCCGAGACTGGACAAGGACCCAGTACCTGGGTCTTGCCTCTGGCTCAGACCCCAGAACCAGGCAAGGACGAGGCTAGAGTCTTCAGGCTTGAGGCTAGGCAAGAGACGAGGCGAGGCTTGGCAGGAGGTTGGAGACGTGAGACTAGAGGTGAGGCGAGGCTGGAGGCTAGAGACTAGAGGTGAGGCGAGGCTGGAGACTGGAGGCTAGAGACTAGAGGCGAGGTTGGAGGCTGGAGGCTAGAGACTCGAGGCGAGGTGAGGCTGGAGGCTAGAGACTTGAGGTGAGGCTGGAGGCTAGAGACTTGAGGTGAGGCTGGAGGCTAGAGACTTGAGGCTGGAGGCAGGAGACTTGAAGCGAGGCAAGGCTGGAGGCTAAAGGCAGGAGACTTGAGGTGAGGTGAGGCGAGGCTGGAGGCAGGAGACTTGAGGCGAGGCAAGGCTGGAGGCTGGAGGCAGGACACTTAAGGTGAGGCTTGGCAGGCTCTTCCTGGGCAGGGCGCAGATCACCACCCAACAGAGGCAAGGGACAGGAAGGGACAGAACCAACCCCAGGTAACAGCAAGACGGCCTGGCTTACCTGGGCGGAGGCAAGGGACAGAAGGGAGCTCGGTACAGGGTGGCTCCAGGACAAGCCTGCAGGTGAGACGAGGCGAGAGTTACCAGCAAGATAAGGCAAGGCTTCTAGCAAAGCAAGGTGAGACGAGAATTTCAGGTGAGGCGAGAGTTACTGGCAAGAGAAAGCAGGGCTTCAGGTGAGGAAACAGAAGGCAGAGGAAGGGATACAAGGAGTAAGGACAAGAACAATCCAGCAGCCACGCCCTGGTCTCTGGAGGTATCTATGCAGCCAGCCCCAACGAGCATCAGCTGACTCAATTAGAGCTCAACAAGCCAGAAACAGGGTAGACAGGAAAACCTGGAACAAGGTTCGATGGATTGGACCGTGAACTGGAATACGGACTTCATGGACCGGACCTTGACACCTTCCCGCGCTGACATGGATGACGCCCGGGTAATGACCTCGCATGCGTAATGGCGCAACAGTGGGCTTGACGGGGAATGAGGAAAGGTGCAGCTGACTCATATCGCCAAATCATATCGTTTCCTCGCAGCCCAGTAGTGCACGTCTTGCATGGGTGGTTGGGGACCACTGGTCTAAACCATCTATCACCAGAATACGAGAACAAGTACAAGATCTTGTTTGTCTCATTCCTGAAATACGCTGTCCTCAGGACAGCTGTGATGAGGATGAAACAATTGCCCGTCTTGGTGTGGACTGTTGTTTTACCAAAAAGTTCTGGAAAAAGATGCGAGGTTTGGTCTGAGTGCAGTGTAACAGAGGGCTCTAGTCTCATCTCCGGGATTCACTCCGAGATGCTGCTGGAAAGTCATCAACTTGCTGAAAGACAATCTTTGGTCTGCCCAAAACTTGTTGGCCTCACTATGTGAGGGAATTCTGCCGGCTGGTACATCCAAACCTGCAGGAGTGCGTGTTGAGTGAGGCACTGAAACTTCAAAGTCCAAATGTTCAAAATAAATTTATTGTCAAAATACATATGTGGTATGTCGCCAAATACAACCCTGAGATTCACCTTCTTATGGGCATTCACAGTAAATACATAGAATCAATGAAAAACCGTACATAACAACATGGACAAAGGACAAATGTGCAAAAGACAACAAACTGTGCAAGGACAAAAAGAAATAAAAACCAGACTTAATAATAATAATGTAACACGCTGTAAGGTTTCACTGCTAAGGCTAATGTAATGACTTCTATGTAATGTTCCACTGCTAAGGTAATGGTTTCTCTGTAGCAGCAGTGTTTAGATTATGACGAGAGATAATGGGGCATGTTAGCCAATGAGGGGATGTTGTTCTTTCTTGTGTGTCTGGGAGCCGGAATTTTGCGTTTTTTTCGTCGGGGAGCGATGGAGAGAGAGGATGTGAATGGAGAGAGTCAGAGGACCACTGGACGGAGTGGACTGAGGGGCGAGGGTCTGGGGACCGACTATGCTCGGAGGTCGATGGGAACAAATGAACAAGCAGTCAACTCTAACGTCATGCAATAGGCTGTTTCATGAGAATGGGCCCTTTTTTTTGGTTTCTTTACTAACCATATAGTCAAGTTAAGAATGATAAAACCCAGTCGTTTAATCGCATATTGTGTACTGTTTGATATTTTGCATTGTGGGTTTCTAACTTGGCAACACATCAGACAGCATCCACACAAACGTGATTTCTCAGTTTGATGGGGCCAGAGGCTGTTTTCCCCAAGATGACCATGGGCTGGCCGAACCTGAGGACCCGAGGGTTGTAGTAATAATAATATTAATACTAATAATAAATAAGCAATAAATATTGAGAACGTGAGATGAAGAATCCCTGAAAGTTAGAACAGAGGTTGTGGGAACAATTCAGTGATGGGGCAAGTGAAGTTATGCCTTTGGTTCAAGATCCTGATGGTTCAGGGGTAGTAGCAGCTGTTCCTGAACCTGCTGGTGTGAGTGCTGAGGCCGCAGTACCTTCTCCTGATGGCAGCAGCGAGAAGAGAGCTTGTCCTGTGTGATGGGGGTCCCTGATGATGGATGCTGCTTTCTTGTGACAGTGCTCCTTCGTGTAGCCACGGCAAAATCTCTGTGGAGAAGGACCTCAGTTTCGGGTCCTGCTGCCATTGGACACTGAGGGACTGGGTCTCAAACACCAGATTGATGTATTATTCAAGGATACCATGAGCGGTAACGGTGCTTTGTACTGTACATAGAATATATTATCTTGTTGGCACCACAAATGTACAGAACTGTGCAAAAGTCTTAGGTACATATATATGGCACCCTCGCCGTTCCCAACATCCTTTGCTCCCACCAGATTTACAAACTCAGTCTCCTCTCCACGTTGACAAACACAATACTGTGCAACAGTCTTAGACACCCTAGCTCTATATATATATATGTGCCTAAAACTTTTGCACGGTACCGTATAAATCTGAAAAAACTATGAATATATGGAAGGATGAGATTTTGATTCTGCTGTTAATGGTTACCATAACAACCAACTGAATGCATAGACCATCTTTACTCCCGTAAACCACCCCATGAGAGTTCTCGGGCCAATTACCAGGGATGATCTGACACCAAGGGGAGCGGACCAGAATGGTGAAATCAGGAGAGGTGGGGAGGGAAGGATGAAATTCCATGGTTTAACATCAGGGGTTCCCAACCTGCGGTCCACAGACCCCTCTGTTAATGGTTATGGGGGTCCATGACATAGAAAAGGTTGGAGATCCCTGGTTTAAATGAAGATATAGTTACCAGCAGAGGTGCACTGAAGCGCTCCAGGATCTTTCAAGAGAAGAGATTTGGATGACCGAAGATATCAAGAAGAGCTGAGCAGCTGGGGTTGGTTGCCATGAAGGACAGGGTCAAGGCCAGAGGGGGATTCGGACAGCCGGTAGACACATAGCATCCAACGTGCACCATCGGTAACCCAGGGCTGCCTTGTATTTTCAGCCTGGATTTCAGATTTCCAGAGGTCTGCAGATCACAGTTGAATCTTCCCATTTATCATTCAAAATAGGCCAGTGAAATCAGCATGAAATAAATGTCTGTGCCTTGAAGAAAGGGGGGTGATTGTTGAGGAATGAGAATGGGTTGAAAGGTCTGGGTTAATGAGGTCCCTTCAGAGACAAGTGCCTCATAGTTTCCCCCAGCGCCTTATTAGTGAAAGTTAAACAGGATTTAGCTTTGTGTTTGCCGGGTGATTGAGAGGCATGCTTGAAACTCACTACAATAAGCACTCTCTCTGGCCAGAACATCAAAGAACTGCACAAGAACCAACTCTGCCCATAAGCTACACGGCTGAACTTTACATCAACAGCAAGCGCTTTTATCTAAAAGTAGAATGCTTCCTATTGTCCCATCTCTGAATAAAAGAGACTTAAACTCTGGGCTCAAACAATTCATGAAAATCTTAGACATGGGAAAATCTTAACAAGCGTCTCTTCCATTGAGAGATATGAAACCGGGGAGAGTGAGTTAATTAGCCTTTGAAAGCAAGAGAGGGTGGGCTCTTTAATGCATCCCCCCCCCCCAGTTGATTAGCTCATGGCTGAACTGCACCCTAACCCCATCGATTCGTTCTGAGAGGGGTTAAGTGATGAAATGCTTCTGCATTCCCCCTCCACTCCTGAATGGCCCCACACTAACTGCGAGTTGTTTCTCCCTTGTCTTGGTCCACTTTGCCATTCTGCTCCCCAGTGGGGTGGCTCCAGGTTGGATTCAGCAGGTTCACCGTGGCCCACGCTGGGGGACACCAGGTGCATCTGGAAGTGAGGGGTTGCAGCACACAACTTCCTGCATTTCAAGTGCAAGTCCAAGTCTGCTCGTTGTTGCCCAAGGCATCCATACCAAGTGTATAAATACCATGGAAGTAAGGCTGAGGCTGGACTGAGGGAGCTGCAACCTACAGGCAGACCAAGTGATCCCACAGCTAAATGGATCAGATCATAGCCCTGAGGGCCTGCCGCGTGCAGTTGGGCAGTTCATGTAAGGGTGTGGGTCCAGGTGATCTAGTGTTTGTAATCAGTCTTCGCCTCAGCATCATCAGGGAAATGGATGGTGCTATCCACAGTACTGTGAAGCGGCACTTCCTCCCCGGTGACCTGCTCACCGATGCCCGGTTCCAGATGCACCAGAACTATTCAGCTTCAGGCCTCACCGCCTTCACAGGTCCAGGCTTCACAAGATATGAACCAAAGAGCTGAATTTCCAGAGGGGACTCGAGAGCGCCTGTCCTTGACATTCAGGTTTGACCCTCATGTGGGATCAAAGGGTCCTGGTAAAACTGAGGTCAGTGGGAAAATGCAGGAGTGCTTGGGGGACTCACTGTGCATGAACAAAGTTGCTGAGGCTCACCCAGGAGTTCCTGAGGATTGTGTCTTATATCCAACCATCTTCAGCTGCTTCATCGATGACCTTCCACCCTAGAATCATTTGGAGACCGTTCTACCATGTATATGCTGTAGTTCCAATCACAACATCATATATATGGCTGGAGCAAGATCACAACACTCAGACCTGGACAGCTAGTAGCTTTCGCACTCCGACCAGCAGGCCTTAAAGGGGTCATTAACCAGAAGGCAACCTTTAAAAACTTAGATTTCTTCCGACCCTGAGCCCCGTTAGCCACATGTAGGCAGTAATCTTTTCATGCTCCAGTACTCCCCAGGATTTAAACTACCAGACATCCGAGTCATGCACTAGAATCTGACAATGCACTGGAAATCCTTTTAGTGGCATATTGCCACCATCTAATAACCCCATCAGCATGAGGGTTGAATCGAAGGCTACAAGCGTTGGCTGACCATTCAACCTTGAAGTGGGTTTTGGGTGAAGCCGAACTTTCCCCCATTGTTCATAGAGCACTTTACAGCACAGAACAGCCCCTTCAGCCCACAGTGATGAGCTGAACCACTGTTCAAAGTTCAAAGTAAATTTATTATCAAAGTGCATACATGTCACCATATACAAACCCTGAGATTCATTTTCCTGCAGGCATTCGCAGTAAATTCAAGAAGCACAGTAGATTCAATGAAAGACCACACCCAACAACTAACATGCAAAAGACAACAAACTCTGCAAAGAAAAAATAAATAAATAAATAAACAAACAATAATTATCGAAAATATGAGATGGAGAGTCATTGAAAGTGAGTCCATAGGTTGTGGGAACAGTTCAGTGATGTTGGACTATCTACATGTTGATTTAAGAAACCCAGATACTGCCCCATCTAAACCCCTTGCACTCAAAAGGCCCCAGTTTATATCAGGGAAGTTGAAGTCCCCTGTGACAACAACTCTATTGTTGTTACACCTTTCCTTAATCTGCCTGCATATCTGTTCCTCAATGCCCCAGTGGCTACTGGGGGGTGTGGTCTGCAGTACAATCCCATCAGAGTGATTGCACCCTTCCTAGTTTTGAGTTCCATCCATACAGACTCAGTGAATGAGCCTCCATTATGTCCCCTCTCAGAGCAGCTGTGGTATTGGCTCTGATTAGTAGGTCAACTTCCCCATCCCACCCCATCCCACCTTTTACCTCCCTCTATCTTTTCTAAGACTGGTTGGTGGCGCAGCGAGATCAGCGCCGGACTCCGGAGCGAAGGTTCCCGAGTTCGAATCTAGTCGGGCCGCTCCCGAGCACGCTTTCCATCCGTGTCGGGTTGAGTGTCGAGCTCGCAACTTGGCCTCGTAAAACAAAGACTGTGCTGTGAGAAGGACGTGGGGGACCACTCACAGAATCTTTGCTCCAAGACAACCACTTGAAAAAGTGGTCGCTGAGGCTCTGGCAGAGTATGATGCACACAAAAAAAAATGTTTTCTAAAACATCAAAACCCTGGAACATTAAGCACCCAATCCTGTCTCTCTCTCTCTCTCTCTCAATTAAGTCATTACATTATACAGTTCCATGTACTGACCCTTGCTCTAAATTCATCACATTTACCATAAAACTCCTAGCACTAAAACACTTTAATCTGTCTATCCCATCGTGTCTATTACTCTGCTCCTGTCTGTTTTTATGGCCCTTTCACTCCATCCCTCCACTTCCCGACCTGGTGCCCTGATTCCCATCCCCTGCCTGGAAGATTCAAAGGTCGGAAATAAGCATGGCTATCCTCCCAAATTTAGCTGAAGCTTCCAGGCTCGAAGATAAATCCTGTGAACAACCTGAGGGTCTGTAAAATGATATCGTTTTTATTCATCCTCCCACTGAACTAATTAATTTATTAATGTGAGCAGGAATCCAGAGCCTGCACGTTTCCCATCAGGCCATGGGGATGGTGCCCAAGGGTGGGATGATGGGAGCAGTAGGCCGCAATATACAGTAGCAAGTCCCCTGAGAAAACAAAGAAGGCCCAGCGTTCCTCTCTTGTGGCGCTGCTGTATTTAGACAGAGCTGATCAGCCATTTGAGGGAAGAACCATGCAATGGGAAAAGCCACCACCTCACAGCTCCAGAGACCTGGGTTTGATCTTCATCTTGGGCATCGCCTCTGTGGAGTTTGCCCGTGATGGCGTGGGTGCTCTGAGCTCCTTCTACATTGCAAACACATGCAAGCTGCTGGATTAACTTGCAGCTGTAAATTATCCGCAGTGTATCCCCAGTGTTGGGACTGTGGAGAGAAAGGTGCTAGGGAAAATTAGTGGGATTTCACTCTGGGAATTCTCCGAGAGCCAGCCTACACTCAATGGGCCCTGGCTTTCTTCTACGCTCTATGGAAGCAAGAATGGGTTGAGAGTTTCCTGATAGTACAAACCAGCAACTCACCACAAAGGGTAATATTTCTTACTCTTTTGCTATCTTAGTGAAAAATAACATAAGCTTCCTCACGCAGGTATCTCTCTATCTCTTTGTTAGAGTTCACGCATTTAAGGTGAGAGGAGGTGTGTGAGGTAAGGGTTGATGAAGAGAATGGTGAGAATCTGGAATGTGCTGCGAGGTGTGACAGTGGAGACAAATGCTGTACATTAGATAGGCACATGAGCAGGTGGAGAATGGAGGCAGGTGGACCAGGTGAAGGCAGAAATGATTGGTGTAAGAGGAACAAGACAGGGAACCCAGTGCCATGGTGTCACGATAACAACCTTTCCCTCAATGTCAGCAACATAAAGTATCTGGTCACTAACTTCAGGGAGGGACAGTGTACACGCTCCTGCCCATCAGTTTACATCCGGGGTGTCAAACAATCGGCCTGCGGGCCACATCTGGCCCACAAAGGGGTCCAATCTGGCCCTCGGAATGATTTGGGGGAAAAAAAGTATATTCATGACCATTTATTATGTATCTGTACGGCAGCCGCTCTCTCTCCCACCGCTGTCTGGGCCGCCTGCTCCGCCGGCAGCTTGTTGTGTGTACTTAGAAAACAATTGGCGGCAGTTAACCACCCGCTGTGCATAAACACCTACCACCCCGCACTGAAGACCACTAGGGCCCCACTTACGTCGTCAGACACAGAATAAACACACAGAGTACTCAGGTAAGTAACACCTGTAGCAAGGCTGAGACTGTTTGCTGCTGTGGTTCAAAATGCTTTCCAAGAAAAGTTGGCATCGAAGGTCGGATATTCAATGATAATTGGAAAGATCGTTTTTTCTTCTGTGAGGTCAATGGCAAACCTGTGTGTCTGATATGCTCGCAACAAGTGGCTGTGGCAAAAGAGTACAATATCAAACAACACTATGAGACGTCGCAGATACGCAGGATGACTCAGAACGCAAAAGGTAAACGAGCTTGAAGCAGCTCTGAAAAAACAGCAGTCAGTGTTCACCAAAAGTCGAGAGACTCATGATGGAGCAGTCAAGGCCAGCTATATTATTGCCAACAAAATAGCTGCTGCGTCGAAGCCATACTCAGAGGGGGATCTCATCAAAGCATGCATGCTGACAGTGGCTGAGCTGGTGTGCCCTGAGAAGAGACAGACTTTTGGTAATATCAGCTTGTCAAGAAATACTGTGGCAGAGAGAATCAGGGACCTTGCAGGAGATTTGAACAGTCAACTAAAAGACAAAGTGAAGTCATTTATTGCCTTCTCTATTGCAATTGATGAGAGCACTGACGTGACTGATGTAGCTCAATTAGGAATATTTATTCATGGTGTTGATGCATCTTTGACCGTCACCGAGGAGTTTGTGGAGATGGTGCCCATGACAAACACCACAACGGCGAACGATGTTTTCTCCAGCCTCGTCGAGGCCCTGGACAGACTGAGGGTTGACTGGAGTCACGCTGTCAGCGTGGCAACAGATGGCGTGCCGTCCATGGTGGGGAAAAGGCAGGTGTTGTTGTGAAACTCAGAGAGAAAGTTCAGACAGAGAATCTAGAGCAGGAATTCTGGAATATTATACACCAAGAGGCGTTATGTAGCAGGAGCCTGAAAATGGACAATGTCATGGACCTAGTAATCAAAATGGTTAATTTTATTAGAGCCAAGGGACTCAACCATCAGCAATTTGACACTCTTTTGTCCGAAAGTAATATTGGACACGGCCTACCCTACCACACTTAAGTCTGCTGGTTGAGCAGAGGGGTTGTGCTCAAACGTTCTTTTCAATTACGTGCGGAAATTGGACTATTCATGAATGAGAAAGGGAAGCCAGTGGCAGAGTTGGATGACCCAGACAGGCTTCATGATCTTGCGTTTTTGGTGGATATAACAGAGTACTTAAGTGTGCTTAATGTTAACATGCAAGGCCGCAACAAACTTGTTACGGAATACTAGGACAGCATTCGTGCCTTTCAAATTCAATTAGGCCTGTGGGAGATGCAACTATCCCAGAGCAACCCAGCTCATTTCCCCTCTTTGCAGTCTGTGCGTGTCGCTCATGGGAATAATGACAACGTGGACAATAACAGGGACAAAATATCACAGCTGAAAAGTGAGTTTCAGAATCATTTCCAAGTCTTCACTCAGCTCGAGAAGGAATTCTCACTATTTTGCTCGCCATTTGCCGTCAACGCAGCATCAGATGTGCTGGAGGAACTCCAAATGGAACTAATTGAAATTCAGTGTAACTTGGCTTTGAAATATAAATTTGAGACTGTGGGTCTGGACTCATTCTATCAATACCTGGGACCGACGTACCCCAAGATGACAGACTTTGCCTCAAAGATCCTTTGCATGTTCGGGACAACATATCTCTGTGAGCAGGCGTTCTCCATAATGAACATTAACAAATCCAAACTGTGCTCGCAGCTGACACACAGACATCTAAGTGACATTATGAAAATCACAACTGCCCAGAAACTGGTCCCTGATGTTGACAGGCTGGTTAAAGCCAAGAGATGTCAGGTGTCTGGAAGCAGCAAGTGAAAAATGAGTGACACTGTTCGATGCACTGCGACGTGTAAGCAAAATGCATTATGAAATATTAAGTGTCATAATATTGTGATTCATTCATTTTCTGACTGTTCTATTATTGTAAATGTGATCACTTCAATAACAATTAGAGGCTAACTGTGTTCATTGTCTGAGTTTGATTGCTGGAAGCAGGGAGGCTAATAAAAATTAGGTGTAGTTGTATAGCCTACATTTACAATTTGTTTCGTTAGGTCTACATTTGTGTCTGCTAATGTTCGATTTCAAATGGTTTATTAATGGAAAGGGTGTGGCTCCCAAAACAATCTTAGCCAAAATAGCATCATTTTTTCTCTCTCTCATCACAACTTTCTTGTAGCCTACGACTGTAAGTTAATACCAATCATAAAAATATGCTTGCTAGGCAATCTTCTTCATAAGAAACAAAATTCGTAAAGTGAAACACTTTGTAGTTATAGCAGAGACTGAGACACATGTGAGCAGGTTGAAAAAACGAAGGCAACGAAAGCTGTGGAAGTACACACGTGTGCACAACTGATCCAGCCTGCATGAAGTCGTATTTTGCCCAGTCCGGCCCATGACCTAAAATGAGTTTGACACTCCTGGTGTACACACTTCTGCCCATCAGGGTCTGAGAGGACTGAAAGGTTCAGGTCCTCAAAAGAGAATATTACCTGGTCCAACCATATTGACGTCAGCAGCATCTCACTCGTTCAGAAAGCTAAAGAAATTTGGCACATCCCTTTGGACTCCTGACAATTTTTATCAATGCATCGTAGAAAGCTCTATCAGGATTCATCGTGGCTTGATACGGTAACTGCCCTGCCCATGCCTGCAAGAAACTGCTGAGAGCCATGGACACAGCTCAGCCCATCAAGGAAGCCAGCCTCCCCTCCATGGACTCTGTCTACACTTCTCGTTGCCTGGAGTCAACGTAGTCAAAGACCTCACTCACCATAGGCATTCTGTATTTCTCCCTCGCATCCTCCCATCAGACAGAAGATATAAAAATCACAGAAAGGGTGCAGAGGAGAATTACTGCGATGTTGCCTGGATTGGGGAGTGTGCCTTATGAGAAAAGGTTGAGTGAACTCTGTCTTTTCTCCTTGGAGCGAAGGAGGATGAGAGGTGACCTGATAGAGGTGTATAAGATGATGAGAGGTATTGATCATGTGGATAGTCAGAGGCTTTTCCCCAGGGCTGAAATGGCTAACATGGGAGGGCACAGTTTTAAGGTGCTTGGAAGTAGGTACAGAGGAGATGTCAGGGGTAAGATTTTTACACAGAGAGTTGTGAGCGCGTGGAATGGGCTGCCGGCGACAATGGTGGAGGCAGATACAATAGGGGTCTTTTATGAGACTCCTGGATGAGTACATGGAGCTTAGAAAAATAGAGGGCTATGGGTAACCCTAGGTAATTTCTAAGGTAGGGACATGTTTGGCACAGCTTTGTGGGCCGAAAGGCCTGTATTGTGCTGTAGGTTTTCTATGCTCCATGTTCTAACCTGATAGCATGAATATCGATTTCTCCTTCCAGTAAAAAAAATTCCCTCCTCCTCCCGTCTTCTATTCCCATCTCTGGCCTCTTACCTCTTCTCACCTGCCTATCACCTCCTCCTGGGTCCTCAGCTCCTTTCCTTTTTCCAATGGTTCTCTCTCCTCTCCTATGATTCCTTCCTCGCCAGCCCTTTACCTTTCCCACCCACCTAGCTTCACCTATCACCTTCTAGTTATCCTCCTTCCCCTTTCCCCACACCTTTTTATTCTGGCATCTTCCCCCTTCCTTTTCCAGTCCTGAAGAAGGGTCTCGGCCTGAAACGTTGACTGTTTATTCATTTCCATCGATGCTGCCTGGCCAGCTGAGATGCTCCAGCATTGTGTGTGTGTTGCTCTGGAGTTCCAGCCTCTGCAGGCTTCCTTGTGTTGATGATTTACTATACCTCAATACACATGACAATAATAGAGCAATTTACCAATTAATTAGCCGTCATTAGTCCGGCACAATATTGTGGCCTGTGTTGGACCTTATTTTCACGGATTTTATGCAGACTTGTGTTTAATAATCCTTTCCTGAGGTAAGTGAGGGCAACTCCTCGCCATGCTCCTCTCAGTGGTAGGAAGGACCCCACATTCCTCAGCAAAGCCCTCACCCGAGGCCTTGACTGGCTTCCTCCAAAACAAAACGAATGGCTGCTGTCATCTCCTGCCCATCTACAGGCGAATGAGCTCACAGCTTTAAAGGTGCAGAGGCAAATGAACAAGAAGCTGCCAAGGAATCAGCCCATCAGCTGCTCATCCAGAACTGTCTCTGCTCCAACTCCTCACTGAAATACGTGGAGAGGCTCTGCCGTCCTCCTGAATGCTTGAAAGAGCCAGCATTGACTTGGTGGGCAGATCGACATCCTCCAGAACCTTCACAAACAAGAGAAAGCCTGCCCCTGCTGGAAATCCAAGCAACACACACACACGATGCTGGAGGAACTCAGCAGGCCAGGCAGCATCTATGGAAAAGAGTACACAGTCGATGTTTCGGGCTTATTGAGTTCCTCCAGCATTTTGTTTGTGTTCTTCCATTACCATTGCTATTGTGAAATTATCACTTGGAGAATTTATTTTGGGAGAACGAGAATGGGATTAGTGTAAATATCTGTGTGATAGTTAGCACAGGCTCAGTGGACTGAATATCTTGTTATGTAAGTTGACGTCTCCACAGCTCATTTCTAGTTTACACTGGGCAGGTATCACATGCTTTAATATTTTGCAACAGTGGGTGTATTTCAAAAGCCTTAGGCAATGTGTGGCAATGCAGTCATGTGAAGTCACTCTTTAAATACACTTCTTCCTTGTATTGTACAGCACAGTCCAGAGTAAACGGGTACAGGTCAGACACATATCTCTCTGCTCAAAGGTATATGGCACTGCTTAAGTAGTGAGTCCTCCCTCCAAAGGAAAACTGCTCCTACCTTCTTCACTCCTTCCCTGCAAAGTCCCTGAGTGAGTCGCTGTCCTTTCCCGTAGCTCTTGGATTGACGACCTCCAGTCAGGTTTCCGGCCCTACGACCTTGCATAGGCAGCGCTGGTCACCAACGACTGCGGCGGGGACAGCGTAACCCTCGCCTGCCTTCGGGCTGTAGCACGGTTGGGACGCAGCACCCTGAAGGGAGTGCAGAGAAGATCTCCAAGCATGCTGTCAGGACTGGAGGTCCTGGGTTATAGGAAGAGGTTATGCAGACTTGGACTTTATTAATTGGAGCACGGGAGATTGAAGGGTGACCTTATAGAGGTGTTTTGATAGGATGAATGCACACAGTTGTTAACCTGGGGTCAGGAAACTAAACACCAGACAGCATGGGTTTCAGGTGAGAGGGGAAAGATTTAAAAAGGGCCCGAGGGGCAACCTCTTTGCCTCAAAGGTAGTGGGCACATGGAATGAGCTGCCTGAGGAAGTGGTCGAGGCAAGTACAATGACAAAATTCAGGAAAGTTGGATAGGAAAGGTTCAGGGGGATATGGGCCAATCGCAGGCAAATAGGAGTAGCTCAGTGGACACGATGGTTGGCAGGCATGAGGAGGGCCTGTTTCTATGCTGAATTACTCCGTTAATCTATTTGGCAAGGGAGCAAAGTGTCCCATTACCAGGTCTACTGGTGTTGCTGAATAAAGTGGGATTGTGATTAAGGAGAAGGAGTTGATGAGGTTTCAAAGAGAGACGGGGTGGGCAAGCAGGAACATGGTGGAAAGAACATAGCATGGGAGGAACATGAGGTTGTTCATTTCAGAGCTCATTGCACATGAGTAGGGTGTGTAGTGCTGATGTTCAAAGAGCTCTGGGTGTGCTTGTACACAAGTCACTCAATGCCAATATATGGGCACAACAAGCAAGTAGAAAAGCAAACAGCAGCCTGAACTTTGTTATGAGATGATTTGAATACAAGAGTAAAGATATCTGGCTTTGATTGTATCAGGCCTTGGTAGGACTACCTCCTGGAGTTTTTATCTCCTTACCTAAGCAAAGGTGTGCAGGTAGTTCTGCAATTACAGATTTCCATAGCATGAAGTTGTTATAAAGTGATTGATGGATTAGGAACATTATTTACATTGCACAGGCTGTAATGCTGACAGCACAATTGCGATTGGGGAGACCTGTTTAAATCTGTGCTCTGAAGGCAGCTACAGCCTGTTCTGGTGCAACGTGGCTTCCTATAACGTGCACCTTCTTAGGAATGTGATTACCATGTTATGGCAGAGCTGCCTGTATTTATCATGAGGGAATGCAGTAAAGATTGGTTCCAGAGGCAGTGGGTGGTGGGGTGGAGTATTGAAGAATGAGAGGATATATCACTGTGGAGGGAAGGTGAGGAGATTAGGATTGGCGATGGTGGAGTAGTCACTTCAGACTGGGATGAGGAGAAATTCCATCACTCGGAGAGTATGAATAATTGGAATTTTATGTGCTGTGCTACCACCATGGTCACTGAGTTCACCCAGAACGCAGAGTGATGGATTCCTGAGTGTGATGTGAAGGGAATTAATGGTGCAGGAAGGTGATGTTGGGCAGAAGATCTCAGCGAATGGAATGGTAGAATGGGCTGGAAGGGCCAGCTGGCAACTCCTGCTCCTGTTTCTTTGGTTTATATTCCAATTCTCTTTGGAGGGCTTGAGTCAGTTCTGTTTGCAGACACTGACAATAGCGTGATAGAGCACTACAGCTCAGAAGCAGACCATTCAGCCCATTGAGTCTGTGCTAAACTGTTACTCTGCCTATTATCATAGCTGCATTCTGAGCAACTTCTGACCTTGATTTTAAATCAGTGCCCCACCCATTCTGTGAAACAGTCTCTCTCTCTGTTTTCCTCATTCAATCCATTCCTGATCCTTTGGAACTACCCTTAGTCTGCTACGCAGCAAGGAGAACAGGCTCACTTTCTTCTCCATTCGAACCTTGAAGCAGGAGTCTCTTAACCCTATGTATATAATAATAGGCATCCGTTAGTCTCATGAGACCATGGATTTTCACCTTGGAAGGTTTCCAGGGCGCAGGCCTGGGCAAGATTGTATGGAAGACCAGCAGTTGCCCATGCTGCAAGTCTCCCCTCTCCACGCCACCGATGTTGTCCAAGGGAAGGGCACTAGGACCCATGCAGCTTGGCACCGGTGTTGTCGCAGAGCAATGTGTGGTTAAGTGTCTTGCTCAAGGACACAACACACTGCCTCAGCCAAGGCTCGAACTAACGACCTTCAGATCACTAGACGAACGCCTTAACCACTTGGCCGTTAAACCTTTTTTTGCATCCTCCCTCAAAACCTACAACCTATTGCTGATTTGTACTTCACCCAGCTGACCCATCGTCTTCTTACAGTCTGTTCCCACCTCACATTTACCACACCTGCAAGCATTTTGACATTTGCAGTGTTAAACAGTTTTGCATGGAGCACCCACATCTGAACAATAAATTTGTAGCAAAACAAAGCACTGACCCCTGGGAACATCGTTTCCCTACAGCCTTCAGACTGACAAACAACCTTCATGACTGTGAAATTCTCCATCCTATCTTCAAATCTGTCAGTGGTTTTCGTTTTCCCACAAGCTATAACCTGCTTACGCCTGTATGTCTCCAAGACATCTGCCCTCCTCAGCTTCTCACTTCTGAAGGGTCTCTTGACAGAGAAGATGTTGAAAGGTTTCCACTTGTCAAGTTTGGAAAAAGAGTATGTGGCCACTAAAAAGGGGGTTGGTGTTCAGATTTCAGAGAACAGGGACTGTCTGGAATTCTCTGCTCTCAAGGATAGTGAGGGCCAGATCATCAGATGTATTTAAAATGGGGTAGACAAATATTTGATGTATTGAGGAACTGAGGGTTATGGGGTACTGACACAGTAGTGAAGCTAGCAGAGCCACCGCCTCTGGGGAAGGTGTTATGTGTGACACGGTGGTGAAGCTAGCAGAGCCAGGGCTCTGGGGAAGGTGTTATGTGTGACACGGTGGTGAAGCTAGTAGAGCCACCGCCTCTGGGGAAGGTGTTATGTGTGACACAGTAGTGAAGCTAGCAGAGCCACCGCCTCTGGGGAAGGTGTTATGTGTGACACAGTAGTGAAGCTAGCAGAACCATGGCCTCTCATCTCCAGAGATCCAGGTTCAATCCTGATTGCAGGAGCTGTCTGTGTGGAGTTTGCACGTCCTCCCTCTGACCATGTGTGTTCTCTCCCACATTTAAAAGACTTGAAGATTGGTAGGTTAGTTTGTCGCTTTAAGTTGTCCCTCTGGAGTAGGTGAATGGCTGAGTTGATGGGAGTGTGAAGTTAGTGTATCTTGGTGCGGGCTCTGGCTAAAAAGCCTGAGTCCATGTTGTATTTCTCAATGACTCCATGACATTCTCAACTAATGGCGAGCATGTATAACAAGAGACAGGAAGTGACCTTCGCGCTGCCCTGCACTTGTGTTGGTCGGCTTATTGTGACAGATACTTTCCCCACACCTCCTTCTGCACTGATGCTAAGGCAAGTCTTAAACATCGTGTCAGATTCTGCACGGCACGACTTCAAGAGGCATTAACACCCTGTTGTTGCTGTTCGGCTTGGCTACAGGGGATCTGGCTGGTTGCTCAACTCTGTCTGATTCACCTGATTCGTAACAACACAGAAAGATCACTCAGCACACTGCCTCACTTCCCCAGCCGGTCCAACAAAGCCTTGTGCTGAAGAACGTCAAAAACTAAACCCATTTGATCTGTCGCTCTCCCCTCCTCCTGAGCCAGTTGCTGAGGGTCTAGGGGGGTGTGTTTCTGTGCTGGTTCTGAGCTAGTTGGTGAGGAGAATGTGGGAGATACATACTCCGTCACGGGGGTGGGGAGGAGGTTCTGTCGATATTTCACAGAGTTATACAACACAGAAGCAGGTCCTTTGGCCAAACTCCTCCAAGCCAACTGAGAAGTTAAACTTCTCTAATCCTACTTCCCTGCCTTTGGCCCATATCCCTCTAAACTAGGGGCTCCCAACCTTTTTTATGCCATGGACCTCTGCCATTAACCGAGGGGCCCATGGCCCCCAGGTTAGGAACCCCTACTCTAAACCGTTCCTACCTATGATCTGTAAAAATGGCTTTTAAATGTTGCAATTGTACCCCCTCTGCCATGTAAAAAAAACTGTGTAAAAAGCCCCCTTATAAATCTCTCTCCTCTCATTTTAAATGTATACCTTCTAGTTTTAGATTCCCCTGTCCTAAGATAAAGATAGCAGCTATCCCCCTTATCTATGTCCCCTCATGATTTTATAAACCTTTCTCAGCCTCTCCACCCCGTCTCCTTTGTTCCTAGCCTATCCCAGTCTCTCCTTAAAACCCAAGCCCTCCTGTGCTGTAACATCCTGGTAAATCTTTCCCACACCCTCTCGAGCGTAATCACATCCTTCCTGTAGTGCGGAGACCAGGATTGTGCAAAATGCTCCGTGTGGTTGAAATAATGATTTGCACAACTGCAATGTGAAGACCCACTGCCTGTACTGAAAGCTACTGCTACTACTGCTGTGCGCCCCGACCATCATCTGAGCGGAGCCTCTGAGCACCCTACTCACGGGGACTTGAGGTGCTCAGAGGCAGTCGGCTGAAGATTCCCAAGAACTCTTTTTAAAGAGACTGCGAATGTGCTTGAAGCCCTCTCTCTACTGTCCAAGGATCTCTTTCCATGAACAAGATGGGAGTGCTTTGTTGATCAAAGTTTATATTTCCTTCTGATGTAGGAGGCAGTTCAGCCTGTCAAGTCTATGCTGGCCCCCAAATTTATCCCATTTTGCCACACTCTTCCCACCAACCTGTTCTGTCTCATATGCCCACTAACTTCTTCCCATTTCCCACCATTCCCCCAAACCTGTGGATCAAATTCTCTTCTCTCAGCCATTCGAGATCTGCACCAGTGCATTGGGAAATATTATCATTTAGATCTGCCTTCGTTGAGATGTGGGAGGTGTCTGGCATGTGGGTGGGAGGGGGGGAATTAAGGCTTAGAGTGACATTTGCATTGAGTCAAAGTCAAAGCTGAGTTTATTGTCATATGCACAAGCTACCTGTAGGCACAGGTGCAATTAGCAGCATCATATAAACAGCATTCACAAGAAAACATACATTGTACACATTTTTTACTGGAAAAAACATAATTAGATAAAGAGAAAAAAAGCCCATCTCAGTACAAAGTGATTTTAGTTTTGCTGGTTGGTTGTAGTACCAAGTAGTTGAAGGGAAGTAGCTGGTATTGAATATAGTGGCGTGGGAGTTCAGACTTCTGATCCTCCTGCAAAAAGACGGCGATGGTGAGATTTGATGTTGGATGTTGCCCTTGTCTTGAGCCGGCAGGCCCCTATGGCTTGCTGTAGACTGTTGGGCTTCTGGGTTTCTCAAGTACCTACACTTACTAATTGTTGTCTTAGTGAGAGTCGTGAAGCCCTTTGCTTTCTGATTAATCTGGTCAGTCAATTGTGACTGGCACGGGTTTGCTGCATTCTACGATTATTTAAAGAGGACTCTTGTTTAGTGCCTTAACGGAGTCATTGTGTCGGAGAGAATGAATCGTCTTGCAGTGTCACTCAGTTGTCCCTCCGAGGCTCTGTTGGTATTCCTATGTCTAACCTCTTGTTTCTGTGCCTCCCTCCGCTCCTGGGTTCGAGTCGTTGTCAGCGCTTTCTGCAACTGAGGCAGCCTTCTGCCAAACGTGGCCTGAGGTTGTTCCAGCAACTGCTGAGAGAGAGAGCCTGGTGCTGCTCTGCACCCGGGCCCAGTCCACGAGCGCACACCGTGACAGCCTTCCTGAGGCCCTGCCACGCGTGGATACCACTGATGGTGAAAAGTAATGGCCACTATTCTCTGCACACTCGATTTGCCCTACCAGGCCGTCAGGCAACCAGTCGGGGCGCTTTGAACCGTACCTGTGTGAAAGGTATAGCGTTATAGTCATTGGGAGATACAGCTTGGAAACAGGTCCTTCGGCCCATCAAATCTGTGCTGACCATTAACCACTCACTTACACCAATCCTACACTAATCCAACTTCTTATCCCTCCCACATTCTCTTCAACTCCCCAAGATTCAATCACTCAGGAAAAGTTATAGTGACCAGTTAACCCACCAATATACTCATTTTGGGGACGTAGAAGGAAACTGGAGCATCCGCCTCGGGGGGGTGGGGTGGGATTTCAACTTCCCCAGTATTGCCTGGGATTGCTTTAGTGCAAGAACATTACCTAGGGAGCAATTGATGAAACACATTCAAGAGGGTTTTCTAAAGCATTTCGTAGAGTGCAACTGGGAAGTCCCACTTTACATGACTTTGTCTGAGGGATTGAAGAAGGGCAAGTGATCAAAGTGTCTGTGTTGGAACCCACTGACCATAGTCCAGCAAGCTTCAGGCAAAATGCTAAAGTTGGTCCTCGTGATAGGGGGAAGGGAGATTTTCATAGTGTAAGACAGGAACTGGGAGAGGTAATTTGGGAGAAACTGTTGGAGGGGAACAACAGCTGGTAAGTGGAAGTAATTTAAAAGTAGGACACAAAGAGTTCAGAATCAACATGTTCCTTATAAGGATAAAAGACAAAGATGGTTAATAGCAGTTGTAAGGTTTGATAAGGGAAAAGATAGAAGTGTACTATAATAGTTTTATCGTATTCTACAGGACTTTCTCATTGGCTACGTCATCCAGAGATTGTGAACATGGATTATGGATTATGGATTCACATTTTTTTGCTAGGTTTTACCTAACTATGGAGAACGCACAGAGATGGGAAATTATTGAGTCATTTCATTCATTGACCTAGAAAGGTGGCTTACACACTGTGCTGCTCTCTGTCTGGGTCCCCAGTACTCCATTCCAAGCCTTCTCATTGCCCAAGCTTATCTTTCATCAAAACTATGATCAAATCTTAGAGCTGTATCACTCTGTCCAAATCCTGACTTAATTCTAGAGCCATAGAGAGGTACAGAATGGAAACAGGTCTTCGGCCCACCATCCATGCTGACCATTGACCACCCAATTACACTAATCCTACTTAAATCAGTTTCTACCGCAGTTTGTCCCGATCCACCGGTTTTTACCACTCACTGGACTCGAGGGGTAATTTACTGCAGCTTAACCTGCCTACCCCCACAGTTTGGGGATATGGGAGGAAACCGGGGTATCAGGGGAAACACGCGCGGTCACAGAGAGACAGTGCAAACTCCACATGAACAGCGCCCGAGGTCAGGTTTGAACCCGGGTCTTTGGCACTGTGCTCTACCAGCGGTGCCCCTCTGCTGCCCCAGCGTCAGAATCACCCACTTATGTTGTGAAATGGAGCATCACATTCAGCACTTTCAGACAGACAATGCCTTTTACAAGTTAAGCTTTGTTAACTCTATACTCCTCTTGCAGAGTTTCAGTATTCCCCGCTGACTTACAGCTTCTGTTATTGATAATTAAGAAAAAACAGCTGTAGATGCTGGAAATCTGAGAAAAAAATACTTAGCAAGTTAGGCAGCATCTATAGAGATGTATCACACTAATAATCCTTCTACTTTTTGTTATTGTACCTTGTCTTTACAGTCCAATTAAGTTATTCCTTCTCTACTGATCACAGATTATCTCCTCTCTTCTCATTTTTCCTCCAGTTTGTTTGATTTCTGACATTTCCCAGTTTTGAGCAAGCATCATTGACCTGAAATATTCCCTTTGTTTCTCTCTCCACAGATTCTGCCTGGCACGCTGAGTGTTTCCAGCAATCCCTGTGCTTTATTCTCGTTTTACACATACCTGTGGTTCTCGGGTCGGTCTCCCCGTGGACCCACATTCCAGGCTGGGCTGCAGACAATGGGTGGACAGTGAGGAATGAAAACGGGGAATTCATTTGCTCCACTCTGCTGACTCAGCTGTCCAATGTTCTTTGCATGCTATGACCAGACTCTGCCAGCAGTGGGTGCTGCTGTACAAGGCTGGGTCGCTGCAGCCACCGGCACAGGGGATGTTGCTCACAGCACTTCCTCGAGGCTGCCAGTTCAACTTCATTCATTCTCCCGCACATATGCCTTTACATTGATCTGCGATGCCTCCCAGACACAAGCAAAGTTACCCACAGACCATTCTCTGCAGCCACAGGCAGCTTTACTGGGCCCTGAACAACTTGCTCTGTGCTCCCAGGTAGAAAAGCTCTGTAGGAGAGCTTTAAAGTGCTTCTCTGCTGCAGGCCCAACATCCAGTGTACTGACTCCAGTGGTGTAATTCCCCAGTGTACTGGCTCCAGTACAGTAATACTGAGGGATAGGATTTGCTCACATTTGGAAAAACATAGGCTAAATAGGGACAGTCAGCATGGCTTTGTGTTGGGCGGGTCAGAGTTGACAAACTTTGGAGTTTTTCAGGAAGTGACCAAGGTGACTGATGAGACTAAGGTAGTTGATGTTATCTACATTAACTTTAGTAAGGTTCAAAGTCTCTCGTGGTATGTTGATCAGGAAGATTAAGGTGCACGGGATCCTTGGTAAATTGGTTTGCTCATTGGAAACCGAGAGTACAGCCTAATCAATGTTTTATAGAAATGCACCATGACGTCCTGTTATACTTTGTGCCCCTAGAGATGAGGGCAACATGCCAGGCGCCTTCTTTACGTCTCCAGCTACTCGTGTTGCCACGTTCAGGGAGCTACTAACCTAGACCCACACACTCCCTGTACCTCAGTGCTGTTAAGGGTCCTACCGTTAGAATCAGGATCAGAATCGGGTTTATGATCACTGACTTGTGTTGTGACATTTTTTGTTTTGCAGCAGTAGTAATATATATTTCGATACGTGACAATGAAAGTATAAAAGAATCAGTAAGGTTGTTCAAAAAGAAAGCAAAGTAGTGAGATAATTTTCATGGATTCCTCGTTCGTTCAGAAGGGGAGGGGAAGCAATGCTCCTAAAATGTTGAGTGTGTGCCTTCAGGCTCCCGTGCCTCCTCTCTGGTGGTGGCAATGAGAAGAAGGGACGCCCTCGGTGCTGAGAGGCCCTAATGATGGATGCTGGCTTCCTGAGCCAGCCGCTGCTTTTTGAACATATCCGCAATGGTGGGGAGGTTAGTACCCATCTTGAAGCTGGCTGAGTTTACAAATATTTGCAGCTTTCTCTAATCCTGTGCTTTGGAGCCTCCATATCAGACGGTGATGCAACCAGTTAGGATGCTGATCATGATACATCTGTAGAAATTCGCTGGAGTCTTTGGTGACATACCAGATATCCTCAAACTCCTAATGAAATATGGCTGCTGGAGTAACTTCTTCATAATGCATCAATATGTTAGGCCCAGGATAGATCTTCAAAGATATTCATACCTAGGAACTTGAAACTGCTCACCCTTTCCAGTGCTGTCCACTCAACGAGGACTGGTGTGTGTTCTCTTAATTTCCCCTTCCTGAGGTCCAAAATCAATTCCTTGGTCTTATTCATGTTGATTCCAAGGTTGTTGTTGTGACACCACTGAATCAGCCAATCAGCCTATTTCACTCATCACCGTCTGAGATTTTGCCTATAATAGTTATAAGACCATAAAACCATAAGATATAGGAGCAGAAGTAGGCCATTTGGCCATCGAGTCGGATCCGTTATCCAATGCTTCCAGTCATCTCCACTTCCCTGCCTTCACCCCATACCCTTTGATGCCCTGGCTAATCAAGAACCTATCTATCTCTGCTTAAATGCACCCAATGACTTGGCCTCCACAGCCGCTCGTGGCAACAAATTCCACAGATTTACCACCCTCTGACTAAAGTAATTTCTCTGCATCTCTGTTCTCAATGGATGTCCCTCAATCCTGAAGTCATGCTCTCTTGTCCTAGTCTCCCTTACCATGGGAAATAACTTTGCCATATCTAATCTGTTCAGGCCTTTAAACATTCGGAATGTTTCTATGAGATCCCCCTTCATTCTCCTGAACTCCAGGGAATACAACCCAAGAGCTGTCAGACGTTCCTCATACATTCCTGGAATTATTCTCGTGAATCTTCTCTGAACCCTCTCCAGTGTCAGTATATCCTTTCTAAAATGAGGAGCCTAAAACTGCACACAATACTCCAAGTGTGGCCTCACAAGTGCCTTATAGAGCCTGAACATCACATCTCTGCTCTTATATTCTATACCTCTAGAAATGAATGCCAACATTGCATGTGCCTTCTTCACCACCACTCAACCTGGAGGTTAACCTTTAGGGTATCTTGCACAAGGACTCCCAAGTCCCTTTGCAATCTCTGCATTTTGAATTCTCTTCCCATCTAAATAATAGTCTGCCCATTTATTTCTTCCACCAAAGTGCATGGCCATACACTTTCAAACATTGTATTTCATTTGCCACTTCTTTGCCCGTTCCCCTAAACTATCCAAGTTTCTCTACAGGTGCTCTGTTTCCTCAACACTATCTGCTCCTCCACCTATCTTTGTATCATCGGCAAATTTAGCCACAAATCCATTAATCCCATAGTCCAAATCATTGACGTACATCATAAAAAGCAGCGGTCCCACCACCGATCCCTGTGGAACTCCACTGGTAACTGGCAGCCAGCCAGAATAGGATCCCTTTATTCCCACTCTCTATCTTCTGCCGATCAGTCAATGCTCCACCCATGCTAGTAACTCCACTGTAATTCCATGGGCTGTTATCTTGCTAAGCACCCTCATGTGTGGCACTTTGTCAAAGGCCTTCTGAAAATCCAAGTACACCACATCTACTGCATCTTCTTTGTCTACCCTGCTTGTAATTTCCTCAAAAAATTGCAGTGGTTAGTCAGGCCGAATTTTCCTTTCAGGAAACCTTGCTGGCTTTGGCCTATCTTGTCACGTGCCTCCAGGTATTTCGTAATATTATCCCTAACAATCAATTCCAACAACTTCTCAACCACTGATGTCAGGCTAACAGGTCTATAGTTTCCTTTCTGCTACCTCCCACCTTTCTTAAATAGCGGAGTAACATTTGCAATTTTCCAGTCATCCGGTACAATGCCAGAATCTATCGATTCTTGAAAGATCATTGTTCATGCCTCCACAATTTATCCAGCTACTTCCTTCAGAACACGACGGTGCATTTGATCAGGTCCAGGAGATTTATCCATCTTCAGACCATTAAGTTTCCTGAGCACCTTCTCAGTCGTAATTTTCACTGCACATACTTCACTTCTCTGACACTCTTGAATGTCCAGTATACTGCAGACGTCTTCCACTATAAGGACTGATGCAAAATACGCATTCAGTTCCTCTGCCATCTCTGCATCTCTTATTACAATATCTCCAGCGTCGTTTTCTATTGGTCCTATATCTACCCCCAATTCTCTTCTACCCTTTATATACTTAAAAAAGCTTTTAGTATCTTCTTTGATATTAATTGCCAGCTTCCTCTCATAATTCACCTTTTCCTTCCTAATGACCTTCTTAGTTTCCTTCTGCAAGTTTTTAAAAACTTCCCAATCCTCTATCTTCCCACTATCTTTGGCTTCCTTGTATGCCCTCTCTACTTCACTTGTCAACCATGGTAGTATCCTTCTTCCATTCAAAAATTTCTTCTTATTTGGAATATATCTGTCTTGCACTTCCCTCATTTTTCGCAGAAATTCCAGCCATTGCTGATCTGCTGTCCTTCCTGCTAGTATCCCTTTCCAGTCAACCTTGGCCAGTTCCCTTCTTATGCCATTGTAATTTCCTTTATTCCACTGAAAAACTGACACATTGGAATTTAGTTTCTCCTTCTCAAATTTCAAAGTGAACTGGATCATATTATGATCACTGTTTCCTCAGGGTTCCTTAACCTTAAGCTCTCTTATCACCTCCAGACCATTGCACAATACCCAATCCAGCACAGCCAATCCCCGAGTGGGCTCAACAACAAGCTGTTCTAAAAAGCCATCCCTTAGACATTCTACAAATTCTCTCTCTTGAGGTCCTGTTTTTCCCAATCCACTTTCATGTTAAAATCCTCAACAATTATCATGACATTGCCCTTCTGACATGCCTTTTCTATCTCCTGCTGTAATTTGTAATCCACATCCTGGCTGCTGTTTGGAGGCCTGTATACAACTGCCATTATGGTCCTTTTACCCTTGCCATTTCTAACTCAACCCATAGAGACTCTACACTTACTGATCCTATGTCATCCCTTTCTAATGATTTAATGTTATTTCTTATAGACAGGGCCACACCACCCCCTCTGCCTACTAACCTATCCTTCTGATACACAATATATCCTTGGACGTTCAGCTCCCAATGGCAGCCATCCTTTAGCCAAGTTTCAGAGACGGCCACAATGTCATACTTGCCAATCTGTAGCTGAATTTCAAGGTCATCCATTTTATTCCTTATGCTGTGTGCATTCAAATACAACACTTTCAGTCCAGTATTTGTTGCTTTCTGTTTTAACTGCACCATGCCTCTATTGCCCTGTAACTCATCCCACTGGCTATGATTATGCCTCATCTCTTGCCTGTCCTTTCTATCATCTCTGTGGCATGCTATCTTCTATTTATTTCTGTTTTCCCCTTCCTCAGCCCTATCAATCCAGTTCCCATCCCCCTACCAAATTAATTTAAACCCTCCCTAACAGCTTTATTAAACCTGCCTGCTAGGTATTCGTCAGATTTATAGATGGTGCTTGAGCTGTGCCTAGCCTCACAGTCATGGGTGTAGAGAGAGGGGAGCAATGGGTTAAGCAAGCATCATTGAAGATTGTCAGTGAGGAGAAGTTGTTATTTCCAATCTGAACTGAGAGTGGTCTCCCAACGATGAAGTCAAGGATCTAGTTGCACAGGGAGGTACGGAGCCCCAGGTATTGAAGCTCATTGATTCGTACTGAGGAGATAATGGTATTGAACACCAAGCTGTAATCAATAAACAGCGACCTGACATAGGTACTCCTGATGTCCAGATAGTCCAGGGTCGAATGGAGAGCCAGTGAGATTGCATCTACTGTAGAATTATTGTGGCAGAAGCTCAGATCCTCACTTAGGCAGGTATTATTTCTAGGCATGACCAACCTCTCAAAGCATTTCATAATAGCAGATGTGTACATTAAGGAGGAGGAGGAGAAGATGCAGAGCGCACAGCCACTCCGAATGATATCTGTTATTTGTTAAGAAGGGGACCGTGCACAATTCTGATTTGATGAAGACAGACGTGAGAGTATGGAGGAACATCTGGAGAAACTTCTGAAATGCCCGCTTCGCTGCCGCTGCTACTGTGTGGTAACCGGAATCTCCGGAGCAGAAGGCCCCGAATCCTCGGCTTTGCTTGTTTCGGCGGCCAGGTGAGGTCGAAGGCGCTCAGCAGAGGATGGCGCTCGGGAGGCTGTATCGGAGGGGCTGGTCGGAGGCTCGAAGTTTTCGGACGGATTCAGTGTCGGATGGAGGTTTATGGCAGGGAGAGTTTCTCCCTTTTACCGCCTACTATCGGGAGTCGATCGGGACTTGAGACTTTTTTTTTAACCGTGCCCATGGTCTGCTCTTTATCAAATTACGGTATTGCTTTGCACTGCTGTGACTATATGTTATAATTATGTGGTCTTGTCAGTATTAGTCTTTGGTTTGTCCCTTTTTTTGTGATATCACTCTGGAGGAACATTGTATCATTTCTTAATACATGCATGCATTTCTAAATAACAATAAACGAGGACTGAGTGTCCTCATAATCTAATCTAATCTAACTGTATAATTTTCCCTTACATACGACCTCTCAATCTGCAACACATCACACTAAACTCCATCTGCCGCTTCTCTGTCCATATCTTTAACCAATCTGCATGTATCTTGCTGTATGTATCATATGATGGCCTTTTTCACTTGTCTGCAACCTCACCGATTTATGTTCCGTACACAAACTGTAAATTTACTAAGCTTACTGTCACAAACAGCAGGGGTTGCAACACAGATCCCTGTAGAATACAACCAGTCACAGACCTCCAGCAAGAGTAACAACTTTCCACCATTACCCTTTATTTTCGATGGCAAAACCACTTCTGAATTCAATCTACCCAAACACCATGGACACAGGAATTTTATCTTCCCAGTCAACCTATCATGAGAGACTTTGTCAGATGCCTTCTGAAAGTCAATACAGATAACATCTACTACCCTTCATTCATCAGTCACCTGCTTCAAAAACAGCTACTTCTCTTCAACCATTGAACCAATTTTTGAACCAACCATCTAAACCCTAATCACTACAGTTTAGCCAGACTATGGAAACTTGATCACTTTGCACTAAAATGAACTCCTTGTTTGTTTTCCATTATGTTCTTTCTTTTAAAAAATTGTGTATAGTTTACACTTATTTTATGTTTTGTTGTGAATGCTGTTTACATGGTGTGACTGAAGTTACTGTCAGATTGTTGTGAATGGTGTTGATATGATGTGATTGTGATGTTACTGTCAGATTGTTGTGAATGGTGTTTATGTGATGTGACTGTGATGTTATGTCAGATTGTTGTGAATGGTGTTTATGTGATGTGACTGTGATGTTATGTCAGATTGTTGTGAATGGTGTTTATGTGATGTGACTGTGATGTTATGTCAGATTGTTGTGAATGGTGTTTATGTGATGTGACTGTGACGTTATGTCAGATTGTTGTGAATGGTGTTTATGTGATGTGACTGTGATGTTATGTCAGATTGTTGTGAATGGTGTTTATGTGATGTGACTGTGACGTTACTGTCAGATTGTTGTGAATGGTGTTTATGTGATGTGACTGTGATGTTATGTCAGATTGTTGTGAATGGTGTTTATAAGATGTGACTGTGACGTTATGTCAGATTGTTGTGAATGGTGTTTATGTGATGTGACTGTGACGTTACTGTCAGATTGTTGTGAATGGTGTTTATGTGATGTGACTGTGATGTTACTGTCAGATTGTTGTGAATGGTGTTTATGTGATGTGACTGTGATGTTACTGTCAGATTGTTGTGAATGGTGTTTATGTGATGTGACTGTGATGTTACTGTCAGATTGTTGTGAATGGTGTTTATGTGATGTGACTGTGACGTTACTGTCAGATTGTTGTGAATGGTGTTTATGTGATGTGACTGTGACGTTACTGTCAGATTGTTGTGAATGGTGTTTATGTGATGTGACTGTGATGTTACTGACAGATTGTTGTGAATGGTGTTTATGTGATGTGACTGTGACGTTATGTCAGGTTGTTGTGAATGGTGTTTATGTGATATGATGTGACTGATATTACTGTAAGACAGGGTCTGTCTAAAGTTTGTAATTATATCTGATGCAACCAACTCCCGAACCCAATATGTTGACTTATTTTCCTGTTTCCAGCTGCAGCTTGACTGCCCAAGTTCTTCCAGCATTTCTGTTTTTGGTTCACATTCCAGTAGCCACAGTTTGATTTGTTTTTCTCAGTGGGCAGGACTCTGGATTGTCAGCTTGGATTGCATTCTAAAGCCACGAGAATGAGACTCAATCCCACAGCCCACTGATTCATTGACAGGAGTTAGACTGACGTACTGAAGCCAGTGCACGCTGTGCATCAAAGCCACGACCTTACAACGGCAGAGCTGGTCAATGCTCAGTCTGTGAGTTGGTAAAGAGCCAGCTTCCTTCAGTTGCCACGATGCTATGGTGTGTCTATATTTACCTCGTGGGTGCATCGACCTTAATGGTTTCGGTATGACATCACCCACTTACAAAAATAATTACAGTTCAAAGTCTGAAACTTTTTTCATTGGCTGCACTCTGTCACCTGAGGTAGATAATCCAATTCTCAACTATCATAGAATGAAGCTCACAGAGACTTTCAGAAGGAAGGTTAAAGTGAAACCTCAGTTGTCCTCTCAGGTAGATGCAATCGATGGCACAGAGCTAATTTAAAGAAAAATAAGGAATCACGAGTTTAAAAAAGTCAAGTTTATTGTCAGTACCACACACAAAAGTGCTGGAGGAACTCTGCATATCAGTTGGAAATGAATAAGCAGTCGACGGTTCAGGCTGAGACCCTGCTCTATTGTCTTCTGCACTGGTATGTATACATAGGCACAAAGAAAATCTTACTTACAGCAACGTCGTAACATTGCAACAAATACATATCAGGTACAGATAGCAAGTACATAGAACATAGTATTCTTACGCAAGTACATAGCATTGTATAAGTAGTATTCACAAGAAAATATAAATTAAACATCAATTTTACACAATTTTTACGAGAGAACACGATTAAAGTAACAAAAAAAATGAAGTCCAATTTAGTTCAAAATAAGCATAGTGTTGCTATATTGAGGTCATGTTTAGGTTGTGCCGGTTGGTTCAAACACCAGATGCTTCCAGGGCGGTATCTGTCCTGAACCTGGTGGTGTGGAACTTCAGACTTCTGTACCTCCTGCCTGATGGTGGCTGTGAGAAGATGGCCTGGCCCGATGGTGGGGATCTCGGATGGTGGATGTTGCCTTCTTGGGGCAGTGTCCCTTCAATCCTCACTGAGCCTGGGCTGATCCAGCAGTGGGGGAGTGTGGTGTATACCAGGCCATGAGGATACAGCCTGTGAGTGGGGGTGTATAAGGTCCACAGAACCTTTTGGGTGGCCACTTTCGAGCTGCAGTGTAGCATGATTGTCGTACCACATGGCATGGAGGAGGGTATCCTCAGCATGAAGACAAGAATCTTACCACAGGACCACAGATTGAGTGAACTCGGCCTTTTCCCCTTGGAGCGACAGAGGATGAGAGGTGACCTGACAGAGGTGTACAAGATAATGAGAGGCATTGATCGTGTGGATAGTCAGAGGCTTTTTCCCAGGGCTGAAATCGCTGCCACAAGAGGACACAGGTTCAGGCTTGGGAGTAGGTACAGAGGAGATGTCAGGGGTAAGTTTTTTTATGCAGAATGGTGAGTGCTTGGAATGGGCTGCCGGCAATGGTGGTGGAGGCGGAAACAGTAGGTCATTTTGATAGGTACATGGAGCTTAGAAAAATAGAGGGCTATGGGTAACCCTAGTAATTTCTAAGATAGGGACATGTTCGGCACAACTTTGTGGGCCAAAGGGCCTGTATTGTGCTGTAGGTTTTCTATGTTTCTATGTTTCTAGATCCATCACTCATGTACCACGCAGGTGCATCTGCTGGACGTGCCTGATCAAGCTTCAGGTTAATTTCTCCTGTTTTCCTGCTCACCTGGCAAGTCAGGCAATTGTGTCCTTCAGGATGCATCACCATGGTAATACAAATTAACCTCCCTTCATGATAGCATTGAACAGCCCACCCAAATTACACCCTGTGTCCTTGCCACTCTTGGGGCCTTAACCCTGCAAGAGCACTAATCCATCAGCTGAAGGAGGACCATGAGTGGTCATTGGGAGAAGATCATTGAGAGTGGTCATCGGAAGATCATGATTGCCATGAAAGTTCACGGGATCCATAGTCATCTGCTTGGGCTCCAAGGGCCAATTCCTCTCACCCGTTTATCACAGCGTAATGGCAGAAAAAGTCTGGGGCTTTGGCTGAAAGTTTAAGGTGACTGCAATGGACCGGACCTCACTTTAAGCTGGAGCTGCCTTCCCAGTCTTCGAACCAGCTCAAGAAGTTAGTGAGGACTTTACAAGGGTGAATGAGATGACCTGCAGTGATTTTTACTGCAATATCATTTGGGACTTTCTGACTGCAGATACAGGTGCATTTCAGTTGGTGATAAAATGTGGAAAAATTCCATTGCCCGATGCAGCATCAGAGTTTGTATAAAATCCATTTACAGCTACAGAGTCCTTGTGTGTTAACAATGATCGAAGGACATAGTTCCAGACATTCTGATTTGGAAAATAATTAAAAGAGCAATGTTTATTTTCTGAATGTTGGGTCTGGGGAGAATCCTCTAGAATTTTCTTCAACATCTCTCACCTTATCTGTTACATAAACAGGAACTCTGTACGGTTACACACTGAGCGACCGTCACCCCAAAGAACAAACATGAAGTGCTTGCACAGATAACTCAAGCACATTGTAATCACAATACCATCAATTTCCAAGATAGCAAAAACATTTTAAATATAATGACAATAAGTCTCCAATGTTTCTAATGGGTCCTATAGCTCCTCTTCTTCTATTACCACTCCCCACCAATCCCAGGTCACTCAGGGTCCCCTTTACCCCTCATCCCCCCTTCATTCCTCTGTGATCCCATCTTCCTTTCACCCCAGTTTCATTGAACCCTCCCCCTCCTCTGATCCCTCCACTTCTCCGTGTTCTCCAGCCACAGTTCCAGGCCTTGGTATATGTCCTCGCCGTATGCCCCAACCTTCCCCTCTCTGAGACAGAATGTTCTGCCTCAGCAAGGGCTTTACCCTTCTCCCCCTGCGCCTGCACCTCAGACAGTTCCAGCCCGCCATGATGCTGAGCTCTTCTCTTTGCAAGGATTCTCCACCGACCACCGATGACCCCTTCTCCCACCTTCAACCCTCCTCTTCTTGGACGTCCTACTCTAGATCTTTTCATCTTTTACTGCTGATGACCCATCGACTTCAGCACTCCTCTCTCCTGTTCAAACCTCACGCCCTCTGAATGCACTGCCCTCAACTCTCTCCATACTAATCCAACCTCACCATCAATCCTGCTGATAAAGGGGGTGCTGATGCAGTCTGGCGGACTGAGGCCAAGCGGCAATCCTCAGATACCTCCTCTTAATTACCCCTTGATAAGATCCACTAAGAAACATCAGGTTAATGTCACCCACACCATCATCAGCATCATCGCCACTGGAGATCTCCCATCCACTGCCACCAATCTCATAATTCTTGTATCCTGCACAACTCATTTGTACCTCTTACCCTAGACTAACAAATCTGACTGCCCCAGTAGGCCCATTGTCTCTGCCTAACCCTGCCTGACTCCACATAACTCCTTCCCACCTACATCCACGACACTTCACGTGATCTTGATCTCCTCAACAACTTCTGATTTCCTGGCTCTGATTGCCTCATTTTCACCATGGATGTCTAGTCACTATACACTTCTATTCCCCCATCAAGAAGGCCTTTAAGCTCTCTGCTTCTTTCTGGAGAACAGACCTAACCAGTTTCCCCGGCACCCCCCCTCCCTCCACCACCACCACCACCACCACCACCCTCCTCCATTGAACAGAACTGGTTCTCACCCTCAACAATTTCTCTTTTGGCTCTTCCCACTTTCTTGAAACCAAAGGTGGCAGCTATGCCTGCCTTTTTGGAGACTATGTGGAACAGTCCACGTTCCAAGCCTATAATGGCCATGCTCCCCAATTCTTTCTGCATTACGTTGACAACTGCTTTGGGCCTTGCTACCTGCATCCATGCTGAGCTTATTCATTTCATCAACTTTGCCTCCAACTTCCACCCTACCCTCAGATTTGCTTGGTCCATCTCTGACACCTCTCTCCACTTTCTTGATCTCTCTGTGTCCATGTCTGGAGACAGACTATCCACTGACATCAGTTATAAGCCTACTGGCTCTCACAGCTATTTTGGTTATTACTCTTCCCACCACCCTGTCACTTGTAAAAATGTTATTCTCCTTTTTAATTCCTCTGTCTCCACTGGAGGATGAGGCTTCCATTCTAGAACATCTGTGATGCCTTCCTTCTTCAAAGAGTGGAGTTTCTCCTCAACCACCATTGATGTTGTCTCATCTGCATCTCCTCCATTTCCTGTACGTCTGCCTTCACTCTTTCCTCCCACTGCAATAACAAGGATAGAGTTGCCTTCGTCCTTACCTGCCAACTATGAGCCTTCATATCCAGCACACTATTCTCTATAATTCCCACTAGGCACATCTTTCCTGCTCCCCCTCTCCAAAGTCCCCTTTCTATAGAAATCGTTCTCTGTCCTCTCATCCCTCACCACTGATCTCCCTCCTGGCACTTATCCTTGCAAGCTAGACAAGTGCTACGCCTGCCTCTACACCTCCTCCCTCACTACCATTCAGGGCCCCAAACAAGTAAAGCAACACTCCTCCTGCAAGCCTCTCATCCACTGTCCCCGGTGCTCTCAGTGCGGCCCCCTCTGCATCGCTTAGACACAAGGTAAACTGGGGCACTGCTTCACTGAGCACCTTCACTCCATCCGCCGGAAAAGGCACCATTTCCCAGTGGCCACCCATTTCAATTCGACTTCCCATTCCCACCGCTACATCTCGGTCCATGGCCTCCTCTGAGGTCACACTCAGGTTGGAAGAACTGCAGCTCATATTCTTTCTGGGTAGCCTCCAACCTGATGGCATGAATACTGATTTCTCTAACTTCCGGTAATTTCTTCTGCCTTCCCCTTTCTCTCTTTTTTCTCCATTCCCCTCTCTCTCCTCACCTGCCTATCACCTCCCTCTGGTGCCCCTCTTCCTTCCCTTTTCCCACACATTCACCACCCTCTGGCTAAAGAAATTCCTCTTCATCTCTGTTTTGAATGGACTGTGGGCATGCAGCCACTCTCCCCCCTCCCCCCCACCCCGCTAACTTTGCTGCTGTTGCTGGTGGCGTGGGGGCAAGCTGTAGTGAGACCTTCATAACAGGGTCTCCAGCCCCACCCACAGACCACATGCCCCCCCCCCGAATCTCCTTCGCCGATCTCACACTGTCAGAGGCCTTCCTTCCTGATTGTGAATCTTTCTGATGTACGGACGCAGCTGAAATAACAACAAAAATAAATTTATTAATAATCTGAAAATAATGAAAACCACATTCCACTTATCTCAACGAGAAACATTCATCTAGCATTAAAATAGAGCTCGTAAAACCAACCCGTTTATTTTTAGTGAATGTTGGGTGACCCTATTCAAAAGGATAGGGTCATACTGCATCTGTCTTCCCTGCTGAGTACAGAGCTGAGGGCCCCATGGATATATCCAGTACCTCAGCTCAGTACCAGAGCCTGGGCTCAGCGCTGAGAGCAAACATCAGCCAGCACAACACAGAGTCACTGGCTCACCGCGCCCGTGATGATCATGACGCCAGTCTAACCCCAGCTCCCCGCGCAAGGTCCGTATCCCCCATTCCCAAGGGACAAGGGACTGCAGACGCTGGAAATGGGAGCCACACACAAAAGACTGGGGGATCTCAACAGGTCAGGCAGCGTCTGTAGAGGGAAACGGACAGCTGACACTTTTGGCTGAGGCCCCCTTTCCCTGACTGTTCCTATTATTGTATTAGCTTCCACCATTTCCCCTGGCAGCATATTCCAGGCCCCTAGCTGTGCAAAAAAGCTCCATTTGAACTTTGACCCCTTCACCTTCAACCTACGGCCTCTGGTACTTGATATTTCCACACTGGGGAAAGACTATGACTACCTATCCTAGCTCTACGTTTCATAATTTAACGTGCTTCTGTTCCGTGCTTCCTGGCTGGGATGCACTGCGGTCCGATGTGCTCGCTGCGTTGAACTATCTGCTCACTCTCAGGCCAGTATAAAGCTCCAGGGACGCTGATGTATAGTCATATAGAAAGAAGGGCAGACCCAGTGGTATCAGAGCTGCAAGGAGAGTTCGTGCCGCTGTGTAGGGAGAAGGGTCACGAGCAGCACTGCTGTGCCAGAACACGACTACAACCCTGGCTCTCCACCAGCAGCAGCATTGAGTCATCAGGGCTCCATGCGGACAGACGGCCTGTGAGGTCTGGGTTCGAGACGCCTCAGATGAGTGATGTGTCTGCCCAGGGCTGTGCCCTGACCGGGTCAGTGAGTGCAGCCATTATGGGGAACAGGCACCACATAAAACCGTGAAGGGATCAGACAGGGTAGATCAAAACTGTCTCCACTGGTGTCAGCACAGAGAGCAGGGCTGCTGACTCACTGCTCCAGTCAGCCATGTTCAGGGCTGACCGCCAACCTCTGAGTTTGCAGTTTGCTCTTGTGATCCTGTTCCGACTTCCCTCAATATCCCAAGGACGTGCCGGTTGGTGGGATGGTTGGCCACTGCTGATTTCTCTGGGTGTCTTGGTGAGAGGTAGAAACTGGGCTGCTGATTAGAATATGGGGAGAATAGATTTCAGAGAAAATGAGTGAGGTACAGGACTTCTCTGAGAGACTTGATGGGCTGAGTGGCATCCTCCTATGTAGTAATGACGTATGCCGTACCAGAGGAAATGAAATGGACAAAAGTGACACTGGGGGTGGGCCAGATCAGGACTGAGTTGGCAGGAGTGGGCACTGGAGACAAATCCACTCACAGTTTCAATAGGGAATAAATATTTAAGAGGGGAAAAAAAACATTGTAGGGCTGTGGTGAGAGGGTCAGGAAGTGAGAAACTTCAGGAGCAGCTCTGAGCTGACCAGTCAGGAGACTGTATGGTGCTAAAGGTGATTACATGGGAGCTGACGAAAACCAAAACGACTGACGCCAGCAGCGCACAAAGTGCTGGAGGAGCTCAGCAGGCCAGGCAGCATCTGTGAAAGGAAACGGACAAGATCAAGGCCGTTCATCTGGACTGCCATAAGCATTACTGGTTAGCATTGGGGCATTCTGTGGACCAGGCTGTCTTTGATTCAAAGTATTGAATTCAGGAACATTTTCAGGGAGCTCCAGTGATCCCGACGCCGCGTGCTGTCTGGGTGCCGTGTGCGTTCTCCCTGCGATTGCACAAGTTTCATCCGGGGGCTCCAGTCTCCTCCAATGTCTCAAAGACATGTGGGTTGCTCGGATATCCAGCCCTGGTGAGTGATAGAATCAGAGGGGTGTGATGGGAATGTGGAGAGGGTAGCAAAAGGTATCGATGCAGGATTACAGGTCATCCGAGCATAAAGAACAAGGATCACTTCTGCAGTCATCTATAAATTGATTTTGACCTTCAGATGGAAAATACACAAATATCACAGTCACCACACCTCCGCAGGATTCCAATGCGTGGAATCACAAGCACACAAGACTGATAAGAGAGAACTATTATTAACAATGGAGGGAGGAAAGAAGCTAGTTCTGCTGTTCTAGGGATGAATGTATGCACTTGTGCTGGAATTTTGAATGTAATAATACTACAGGAGCTCAATGCTATGTAAATCTGGAATGACCTGTGGTGTTAAGTGGTTGGTTGATGGTTAGCACGGCCTCAATGGGCAGAAGGGCCAGTTTCTGTGCTGTATCTCCTAATGATTTTAGCGTCTCTTGTCCCACCAACCCATCATCTCCAGGAGTGTCTTAAACACTCAATCCATGCACTGGATCACAGCTTCCAGGAAATTCCTGGTCTCTGTGCTCTAGTCAGACCTTAAGTATAAATGGGTGCTGGATGCCAGTGTGACCTCGATGGTTCAAAGGCCCTGCTTCACCCCTGGACTCTACACCACATGTAGGTAAATTGATACATTGGTTGATTATTGTCCCATGTCCTGAGATCCAGAGAAAAGCTTAGTTTTGCATGGCACCCATGCAGTCATTTCTTCACGTCAGTGCGGTGAGGTGGTACAGGAGGAAAGTCAATAACAGAATGCAGAATAGCGTGTTACAGTTTACAGAGAGAGTGCAGTGCAGGCAGACAATAAGGTACAAGGTCATAATGAGATAGATTGTGAGGTCAAGAGCATCTTATTGCACCAGGGATGCAGGCGTTCACTGCAGGTGATGGCTGAGGAGACTTCTCTACAATTTTGGATGTAGTGGGAATGCCAGCATCCACGGAGACAGATTGTAATGGCTGTCCATTCATAGTCAGACACCTCAGTAAAACCCGGAGAAACTGGCCAAGCAGCTGAAGGGATTGGGATACAACGTGAAGGGCAGTCCTACGGCGTGGAATGAGTGAGTGTTGGGATGGTGTGAATAGATAATTGATAGTTGACCCAGACTTAATGGACTAAAGGTCCTTCCTCCACGTTATATCTCTTTGGCTAACTTGAAAGCCAGCTCGAGTGGTGTGGGCTGTCCGCAGAGGAGGGCATCAAGAACTGGTCTGGTTTCCCTACTGATCGAAGTCACAACTTAATGGATTTTCAGGAACAGTGTTTGTGATCCAGCACTGGAGCCTCCCTCACTTGAAACTATCCCAGAAGGTGCACCCAGCTGACCTGAGAAAATCTCTTATTTGCAAGCTGACTCCGAGTGAGTGTTTCACTGACAGCTTTAAACTGTGGCTGGGCTTTCCGGATTGTGAGGCCTTGTGCCTTCTCCAGAGACCAGGACACTGTCAGAGGCCGATTTCTCATTTGGAGCAGCGTAAATCAAACGCATCTGGGAAACCGCAGACCTTGGTCTCTTATACTTTCTGTGTCATCATCTGAGCATGTAATTAAATGCAGGCAATATATTTTGATCTCTTCTTCCTTAGGCCTCCCAGAACAAAACAGAGACGCTTTCCAGCTCGTTGTCCATTGGTGTGTGCTAGCTGTTACGGAACGCTGCATCGCTAACTGCAGGGGGACCAGGAGAGCTGCTCAGGGTTCCTCACTACATCAGGAAGGGAGTGTGAGCAGAGGAGACGACTGAAGGGGATCTCTCAGTGGGGCACTTGATTATTGTCTGCTTGGGTGGGGCAGGATGGGCACCCTGAGAGCTGAGGTGTTGGCGTTGGGTGCAAGCTCACTCCAGAAGCCAGAGGACAGAATCCAGGTGGGTGACTCCGAGCCACTGAGCCAAACAGCACAGAAATAGTCCCTTCAGCCCAATAACTTTATGCCAACACACTTACACTAATTCAGTTTTATTCTCCCCACTTTCCCCTTAACTCCCCCCTCAGATCCCACCACTCACACACACACACCAGGAGCAACTTACAGTGGCCAGTTAATACACCAACCTGCACGCCTTTGGGATGTGGGCAGAAACCGGGCAGCCGGGAGAAATCCGTGTGGTCGTAGGGAGAACGTACCAACCGCAGACAGACAGCGCTGGGGGGCAGGATCGAAGCCAGTCTCTGGCACTCTGGGGCAATGGCTCTACTGGCTGCTCCACTGTGCTACTCCAACACCGAGCTGAGGGTGAAGGGGTTGCAACCCTTCGGATAAAGCATCAAACCGTGGCCACCGACAGAATGCCACAACATCCTCCAGCGAGTCTGGCACAGGTTTGCCCTTTATTAATCCATCAGTGCAAAATGCTGGAAGTTTGTAATATTAGGGATCAGCCATCTATGCTTCATACAGCTTAGCTTCCACTGTTTCCTACAGGGCACTCTGAACCTGGTGAAACGGCCTGGTATGGGAACTCCAATGCTAGGCCTTTACATTGGTTTGCATTGGACTACAGAGAGTTTTGGACACAGCCAGTTCCATCATGGCTGCAGCTCTTCCCACCACCATAAGAGCTGATCTGTCAGGAAGGTGACATCCACCATCAGGGTTCCCCATCCAGAATGATGACCCAGGCAGGACCCACACCTCAAGGTTGTGAGGCAGTCGCTGTACCAGCTACGCCACACTCACTGGGGTTTTATTCCATGACCCGGTGACTCAGACCAGGGAACCAAGCCTGATATCTTGGGAGGTGAAATGTGATCCTCGTTCACTTAATCAGAGGAACAATGAATTAGGAAGAACATGGGTCATTGTTCGTGTTCAGCCAGCTTAACAGAAAGCCAATGGTGGGAGAGTGACTCATTGAAAATCCCCAGCTCTTAGAATCAATCACCAGCTCCTATGAACAATTAATTAGCCACTGCTTAAACACGTACCTTTAGTTGGTGACACTAAATCCCGGGGATTAGATGGTCCTCGAAAACTCTAATGCAAGAGGTGACGCATCAGTGTTCATATCATAAATTGTTTGCTGAACTGATTCACAGAGGCTTTATTTGAGCAATTTGTTTGGCTCTAGCCAGAGTCTTCCTGTTGCCTGATTGAACATAAAGATAAGAGGGTCTTTACAATTTGTTGCCTTTGATGTTTTAATTGTCCTCTGCCCTTTCACAGACTCCAGCACTTTATTTCATAGTCTCAAGCTTCAAAATTGAAGTTTTGTTCAGTACATATGTCCCATGACATCACGTGACCCGGCTCCCTCAAGTGAGCTTTCAGTGGCTTCTTTCAGTTTCCCATCTTGCAAACAGCACAATGGCCTGTTTCCACCAACATCTCACCTTCTGATCTGGCTGAGTGTTTCTGGCTGGCCGATTCACAGCCAACCCCAGTGACCAGATCTTCAGGCTGATTCACAGCCAACCCCAGTGACCAGATCTTCAGGCTGATTCACAGCCAACTCCAGTGACCAGATCTTCAGGCTGATTCACAGCCAACCCCAGTGACCAGATCTTCAGGCTGATTCACAGCCAACCCCAGTGACCAGATCTTCAGGCCGATTCACAGCCAACCCCAGTGACCAGATCTTCAGGCCGATTCACAGCCAACCCCAGTGACCAGATCTTCAGGCCGATTCACAGCCAACCCCAGTGACCAGATCTTCAGGCCGATTCACAGCCAACCCCAGTGACCAGATCTTCAGGCCGATTCACAGCCAACCCCAGTGACCAGATCTTCAGGCCGATTCACAGCCAACCCCAGTGACCAGATCTTCAGGCCGATTCACAGCCAACCCCAGTGACCAGATCTTCAGGCCGATTCACAGCCAACCCCAGTGACCAGATCTTCAGGCCGATTCACAGCCAACCCCAGTGACCAGATCTTCAGGCCGATTCACAGCCAACCCCAGTGACCAGATCTTCAGGCCGATTCACAGCCAACCCCAGTGACCAGATCTTCAGGCCGATTCACAGCCAACCCCAGTGACCAGATCTTCAGGCCGATTCACAGCCAACCCCAGTGACCAGATCTTCAGGCCGATTCACAGCCAACCCCAGTGACCAGATCTTCAGGCCGATTCACAGCCAACCCCAGTGACCAGATCTTCAGGCCGATTCACAGCCAACCCTAGTGACCAGATCTTCAGGCCGATTCACAGCCAACCCCAGTGACCAGATCTTCAGTCAATGGGCTCCACACTGAGCTAGGGTTAGACTACTCCCTCTATGGTTTGGTTCATGTGTTTAACTTATGTTAATTTCAGTTCAAGTTAGCTTGTGTTTGTCTTTGTCTTGTAATGTTCATAGAACAGTACAACACAAGAACAGGCCCTAGAGCCCTTGTTGTTGTGTTAAACTAGTCAAACTAATCCCATATGACTACACAGAAACCATCTTCCTCCATTCTCTGCACACTTATATGCCTACCTCAGAGCTTCTTAAAGCCTCCACCACCACCATTGGCTGTACATTCCAGCTATCCACCACTCTCTCTGTAAAAGGTCTTGACCTGCCTCTCTCCTTTGAACATATTGCTCTCACCTTAAATACATGCCCTCCAGTACTAGACATCTTGATAATGGGATAGTGATACCGTCTGTCTACTTTTTCTGCTCTCTCTACTCTTTCTATGCCTCTCGTAATCTTATAGATTTCCATTAGGTTTCCCTCAGCCTCCACCATGCCGGAGGAGATAAACCACATTTGTCCAATATCTCCTCATAGCACATGTCCTCTAATCCAGATAGCATCCCTTTTGCACCTTCTCCAAAGCCTACTCGTCCTCCACATCCTTCCTCTAATGGCTGACAGGAAATGATGTGGCCTGACTGGAGTTTTATAACTTCCCAACTCCTGAAGTCTTGAACTCAGTGTCTGGACTCATAAGTGAGCATGAAGCTCATTTTTATGGCATTTATACCCTGAGTAGAGTGTTTATTTACTTATTGAGATATAGTGTAGAGTAGGCCCTTCCTGACCTTTAGACATCACCAACCAGCAATCCCCCAGTTTAACCCTAGTCGAATCACTGAGCAGCCTACAATGACCAATTAACCTACTAACCGGTATGCCTCTGGCCGGAGCACTCAGAGAAAATCCACATATTTCACGTGGAGGACGTATAGACCCTTTAGAGAGGACGTCGGAAATGAACTCTGACCTCCGATGCCCTGAGCTGTAGTTGCACTGCGCTAACCACTTCCTTACCATGGTGCCCCAGATGTGTCCTTGACAGCAATACATTTGAACTTGCTTCCTCTTGATTGGCAGGGGATGTGTGGCCATTCGGAGCTTAGTCCAATCCTATCATAAGAGAGTAACCAAGATGTCCCAGAGTTGATCCAAATCCCTAGCGCCCATGCCCATGTTCCATTCACCACCTTTCTTGTGCTCTTGAACTTGGCTACTAGTCTGACAATACATTGATTGTAAAATTCCAGTCCTTGCTTATAAAGCAACACACATAAAAGTTGCTGGTGAACGCAGCAGGCCAGGCAGCATCTCTAGGAAGAGGTGCAGTCGACGCTTCAGGCCGAGACCCTTCGTCAGGACTAACTGAAGGAAGAGTGAGTAAGGGATTTGAAAGTTGGAGGGGGAGGGGGAGATCCAAAATGATAGGAGAAGACAGGAGGGGGAGGGATGGAGCCAAGAGCTGGACAGGTGATAGGCAAAAGGAATAAGAGAGGATCATGGGACAGGAGGTCTGGGAAGAAAGACAAGGGGGGGGGGACCCAGAGGATGGGCAAGAGGTATATTCAGAGGGAGAAAAAGGAGAGTGAGAGAAAGAATGTGTGTATAAAAATAAGTAACAGATGGGGTACGAGGGGGAGGTGGGGCATTAGCGGAAGTTAGAGAAGTCGATGTTCATGCCATCAGGTTGGAGGCTACCCAGACGGAATATAAGGTGTTGTTCCTCCAACCTGAGTGTGGCTTCATCTTTACAGTAGAGGAGGCCGTGGATAGACATGTCAGAATGGGAATGGGATGTGGAATTAAAATGTGTGGTCACTGGGAGATCCTGCTTTCTCTGGCGGACAGAGCGTAGGTGTTCAGCAAAGCTGTCTCCCAGTTTGCGTCGGGTCTCGCCAACATATAAAAGGCCACATCGGGAGCACCGGACGCAGTATATCACCCCAGCCAACTCACAGGTGAAGTGTTGTCTCACCTGGAAGGACTGTTTGGGGCCCTGAATGGTGGTAAGGGAGGAAGTGTAAGGGCATGTGTAGCACTTGTTCTGCTTACACGGGTAAGTGCCAGGAGGGAGATCAGTGGGGAGGGATGGAGGGGACAAATGGACAAGGGAGTTGCGTAGGGAGCGATCCCTGCGGAATGCAGAGAGAGGGGGGGAGGGAAAGATATGCTTAGTGGTGGGATCCCGTTGGAGGTGGCGGAAGTTACGGAGAATAATATGTTGGACCCGGAGGCTGGTGGGGTGGTAGGTGAGGACCAGGGGAACCCTATTCCTAGTGGGGTGGTGGGAGGATGGAGTGAGAGCAGATGTACGTGAAATGGGGGAGATGCGTTTAAGAGCAGAGTTGATAGTGGAGGAAGGGAAGCCCCTTTCTTTAAAAAAGGAAGACATCTCCCTCGTCCTAGAATGAAAAGCCTCATCCTGAAAGCAGATGCGGCGGAGACGGAGGAATTGCGAGAAGGGGATGGCGTTTTTGCAAGAGACAGGATGAAAAGAGGAATAGTCCAGATAGCTGTGAGAGTCAGTAGGCTTATAGTAGACATCAGTGGATAAGCTGTCTCCAGAGACAGAGACAGAGACAGAAAGATCTAGAAAGGGGAGGGAGGTGTCGGAAATGGACCAGGTAAACTTGAGGACAGGGTGAAAGTTGGAGGCAAAGTTAATAAAGTCAACGAGCTCTGCATGCGTGCAGGAAGCAGCGCCAATGCAGTCGTCGATGTAGCGAAGGAAAAGTGGGGGACAGATACCAGAATAGGCACGGAACATAGATTGTTCCACAAACCCAACAAAAAGGCAGGCATAGCTAGGACCCATACGGGTGCCCATAGCTACACCTTTAGTTTGGAGGAAGTGGGAGGAGCCAAAGGAGAAATTATTAAGAGTAAGGACTAATTCTGCTAGACGGAGCAGAGTGGTGGTAGAGGGGAACTGATTAGGTCTGGAATCCAAAAAGAAGCGGAGAGCTTTGAGACCTTCCTGATGGGGGATGGAAGTATATAAGGACTGGACATCCATGGTGAAAATAAAGCGGTGGGGGCCAGGGAACTTAAAATCATCGAAAAGTTTAAGAACGTGAGAAGTGTCACGAACATAGGTAGGAAGGGATTGAACAAGGGGGGATAAAACCGTGTCGAGGTATGCAGAAACGAGTTCGGTGGGGCAGGAGCAAGCTGAGACAATAGGTCTGCCAGGACAGGCAGGTTTGTGGATCTTGGGTAGGAGGTAGAAACGGGAAGTGCGGGGTGTGGGAACTATAAGGTTGGTAGCAGTGGATGGGAGATCCCCTGAGCGGATAAAGTCAGTGATGGTGTGGGAGACAATGGCCTGGTGCTCCTTAGTGGGGTCACGATCGAGGGGTAAATAAGAGGAGGTATCCGCGAGTTGTCGCTGTGCCTCGGCAAGGTAGAGGTCAGTACACCAGACTACAACAGCACCCCCCTTATCAGCGGGTTTAATAATAAGGTTAGGATTAGTGCGGAGGGAGTGGAGAGCAGAGCGTTCCGAAGGAGTGAGGTTGGAATGGGGACAAGGTGCAGTGAAGTCGAGACGGTTGATGTCCCGTCGGCAGTTAGCAATAAAGAGATCCAGAGCAGGCAGAAGACCAGAGCGGGGTGTCCATGAAGAAGAGGAGGGTTGAAGACAGGAGAAGGGGTCATCGGTGGGGGTGGAAGAGTCCTTGCCGAAGAAGTAGGCTCGGAGACGGAGACGGCAGAAGAAAAGTTCCGCATCATGGCGAACACGGAACTCGCTGAGGTGTGGGCGAAGGGGGACAAAGGTGAGGCCCTTACTGAGGACAGAAACACACATTCTTTCTCTCACTCTCCTTTTTCTCCCTCTGTCCCTCTGAATATACCCCTTGCACATCCTCTGGGTCCCCCCCCCCCATCTTTCTTCCCGGACCTCCTGTCCCATGATCCTCTCGTATCCCCTTTTGCCTATCACCTGTCCAGCTCTTGGCTCCATCCCTCCCCCTCCTGTCTTCTCCTATCATTTTGGATCTCCCCCTCCCCCTCCAACTTTCAAATCCCTTACTCACTCTTCCTTCAGTTAGTCCTGACGAAGGGTCTCGGCCTGAAACGTCGACTGCACCTCTTCCTAGAGATGCTGCCTGGCCTGCTACGTTCACCAACAACTTTTATGTGTGTTGCTTGAATTTCCACCATCTGCAGTGTTCCTTGCTTATAAATCTGTCCATGAACTTTTCCTCTCCTTAACGCTGTACTTTACTTATTCCAATACTAGAGGAGGACATTCGGCCCATTGGCTCAATATTGGTTCCTTGCAGAACATTTCCATCAGTTCCCCACTCCATGTCTTTGTTTTCCTATTCTATTCCTTTTTACATGCCCTTGAACTACTTCCCATTCATCCACCTACGTCCAGGGTCAATAAATCAAACAGTTTATCTTTGGGATAGGGAAGAAACACATGGAACACTGGATACTAAGATCAGACCTACACTACTGGGGCTGCGTGCCAACCTCGCCTGGCCATATCTGACCCCGGTTATATACTCCTGTTATTCAAGGGCAGTACCGTGATACAATCCATAGAGTCACTGCTTTGCAGTTCCAGAGATTCGGGTTCAGCTTTGACCTTGGGCGCGCTTGGTGAGGGATTTGCAGGTTTTCCTTGAGACTGTGTGACCTTCTACCAGATGCTCCGATTTCCTCTCACATCCCGAAGAGGTGCCGGGTGGCAGATTAACGGGCCACAGTGTCCACAGTGTGTCGGCAGGAGGTAGAATCAGTGGGGAGATGATGGGAACGTGGAGAGAATCAGATGGATTGGCTTAAGTGTCCACTTGGTGGTCTTCACAGATTGCATGGGGTGATAGGCCTGATTGAACTCTCTAGCTTCTGTCACCATTAATAGTGACAGTGCCTTCTGCCACCAATGCTCTATCCTCTCTGACCTTCTATCCCATTACCTCCCTATCTCTCTACAGTGAATTGCAGGGTCTTGGGAAGTGTTATAGAACAGAGGGGCCTTGCAGTTCAAGTACATGATTCACTGAAACTAGCATCTCAGGTAGACAAGGTGGTGAAGAAGGCTTTTGACATGCTGGCCTACATAAGTCAGAACATAAAGTATGACAATCGGGATGTTATGCAGCAGTTGTACAAGATATTGGTGAAGGCACTCTTAGAATATTGCGTTCAGATTTGGTGCCATTGAGCTGGAAAGAGGCAGAGGAGATTTACGAGAATGTTTGCCAGGACTTGTGAGACTGAGTTTAGAGAATGGTTGTGCAGGTCAGGACTTTGTTCAGAATGAGGGGTGATATTATAGAGATGTATAAAATCAAGGGAGAATGTACTCTGCCTTTATCCCAGGGCTGGAGAATCAAGAATTAAAGGGCATAAGTTTAAGGTACGAGTGGAGAGACTTAATAGGAACTTAAGGGGCAACATTTTCATTCAGAGATAGTCAAAATATATGAAAGGAGGGAGTAGTTGAGATGGGTACATTAAAAAAAACATTTAAAAGGCAACTGGAAAGGTGCTTGGACAGGAAAAATTTAGAAGGATGGGTAAATGGGCCTAGTTTAGATGGGAATCTTGCAGTGTGGACAATTTGGGTCAAAAGGCCAGTTTCTATACAGTAGGACTCTATGACCTTCTCACAGTACCTCCTCCTGCTCCTATAGATCACTCTAACACCCACTTCACTACCCAAGCCTTTGTCATGTGCCCTCGTATCTCCCCTTTCAGATGTGTCAGATTTATTTTTGGACTGCTCCTGTGAAGCACCCCGGGACTTTTTCTGCTGTGCAAAGGATGCTATCTTTGTCTTAAACTTGTCTTTGTTGATGTAGGTTCAGCTTCACCACCTTTTCTGTGAGTCACACAGGATACTGCTTCACACAGACAGTGAAGGTGCTGCTAATATTATCTTAATTTTCCACTTGTCTTCTTTTCTGGGGTTTAGCTCTGACACTTTAAACGGGCATCTGGGGAGGAAATGGCCTTGCACTGTACCAGACAAATAAGGAAGGGACTTCCTCGTTAACATTGCAATAAAAATAACTTTAGTTAAGCGGCATGTGAAATATTGTTTGCAATTCTGACTGCCCCATTGCAGGAAGGATATGAGGGTTTTGGAGAAGGTGCAGTGGTGGTTTACCCAGACGCTGCCAGGATTAGAGGGTATGATCTATATGCAGAGCTTGGACAAGTGTGATTTGTTTTCATCGGAAGTTGTGGGGAATCCTACCAGAGGTTTATAAAATTATGAAAGACCTAGGTAGGGTCGAAATCCCTCTTCCCAGTGTAGAGATCTTATGTCCAAGAGGACATACATTTACGGTGAGTGGGGGATAAAGTGCATGCAGAAGTGATCTAGTTTAATTTGCCATTGTTTCCGGCACAGACACCGTGGGCAAAGGGGCTTGTTACTGTACTGTACCATCCTAACCCAGCACTGAAACAAAGGCGGAATTTTTAATCAAGTAATGAGGTTTGGAGGGTGATTCAGGTGATTTGGATACTTCCCTGCAGAATTTCAAATGGTTCAATTTAATATCAGAGAATGTATACAGTGTGCAACCTGAAATTCTTACTCCTCACAGACATCCAGGAACAAGAAACCCCATAGAATGTATGATGGGAACATCAGAACCACGAATCCACCCCCCCAACTCCCATCACATAAGAAGCAGCAAAGTGTCGACCCTCCCCCTCCCTCCACTTGCATCAGCAGAAGAACTAACCACCCCACCTCCCAAACATGCAAGCAGTAGCAAAAGCCCCCCAAAGAGACCTTGATCTAGAGTCCATCAAAAACTACAGTCCGCAACCCAACACTTCGGTATCACAGACAGACTCACTCTCTCCCCATTGAGGGCGACGCTTCATTCGGTGAAACCAGTGAGGAACTGAATTGTCTACAGGGCCGCTCTCCGAAGGCGCTCATCTTCCAGGCCTTTCCTGGAGATAGCAAAGCGCCAGGCCACACAGCCAGTCCAAAAATCCATCGCTTGCAAAGAACTGTAGATCACGGACTCTGACAGAACCCCGACTTCACTGAAAAGAAAAGGAAGATAAGAGAAAAATAAATGATTTTGTGGATGAACTGGAAGAAGTCGCCTAGGTCTGCCAAAACCGCTGGCGCAATCTTTCCTAGCTTCTCCTTCTTGGTATTTAGAGCTGTATGCATAATGTCAGGTCTTTTTTATCTCTCATGCTCTTCAGACTGAATTATTTCTTTGCAAAGATCAGTTTTAAAGGTATGTTCCCATTACCTCTCCACACTATTATTATCTGCTAAACTTTATCCTGAACTGAAGCATCTCTCTCCACAGCTTCTGCCTGACCTGTTGAGTGTTCCCAGCATTTATTTTATTTCAGAATTCGAGGATCTGCTACTTGTTCGATCTTTAATACTCTGTTTGTTTCTGTCTTTACAGCTCTCATAACCCCCAGGAAGAAATGCAGATACCACCAGATCTGTAGGAAGTCTCTTTCTGCCCAACTGAATCCTTGTAAGGAAAAGAACGTCTGAATCTAATCACTGTCCTACTTTCTGCACTGAAAGGAAATTGAACTTAAGTCTATAGCTGTGACATCTGATGCAATGCTCTCATACTTGTCTTTAATTTGATTCTGGTAAATGTATACGGCATTTCTTCTGTGTCCAAAGAACTCTTCCTGAAGTTTAGTGGTAGGAACTTTTTCTAATAAATTTATGGGACCTAGGCACCACTGGCAAGACCAGCATTTAGTTCCCATTCCTACATGGCCTTGAGAAGGAGGTGGATTAAGGAGTTACCTTCCTGAGCCTCATGAATCTACTGCAGAACTGGAGGTGGTCCTACCACTACCCCGAGCAACTGGATTCCCAATCCCACTGCCATCCTCCAGTCTGAACCCCTTTTATGCTCGGAGGATGTTTGGTATTGGCATTGCTTTATAATTCTCATATGTAGTGAGACAGAGCGAAAAACTTAACCATTCATACAGATCATTTCAAAACGTAAGTACTTTGAGGTCGTACAAGGGAAAAACAATAATGGAATGCAGAACATAGTGTTAGAGTCAAATGTAAAAAAATGGATGTTTATAATGGATGCAATCTTGGTCAGAGCAAACTGCCTTTAACCATCTTTTGTCGTTTAACATCACTATCTCAGATCTTATCATTGAAGACTTGGCCCGTTGAGTCTATGCCGGAGTTCAGAGTGATATCATCGGCCCCACCTCCCTGTTACATGCCTCTGATTTTCTTGCCACCCACTTAGACCATGGGCAATTTACAGTGACTAATTAACGAACCAGTCTGATTGGAATGTGAGAGGAGATCAGAGTGCCCAGGAGAAACACAGCGAATTCATGCAGACCTTGTGTCTGACAAAAGCTCACATTCCATCTTCCAAAATTGCTCAGGGGGCAGCTCCCCAAGCTACATTCAGACCTGTGGAACAGTGGGTGTAGCTTGTAGAGAAACTGCCTCACAGATCCCGAAACTTTTGCAGGTTCTTCCGTGACTGTGTGGATTTCCTCCGGGTGCTCCAATTTCCTCCCATATCCCAAATTCATGCACATGGGTAGGTTTATTGGCTGTGGTAAATTGCCTCCAGTGTATAGATGAGTGATGGAATCTGGGGCTTGTTTTGAGGGTGGGTGGAGGGCAGAATAAAATGGGGTTCATGTAGGATTGGTGTAAATTGGTTAACCATGGCTCAGTGAGTTGGAGGGCATTTTTTCTGTGCTGTGTCTCTCTTTAACTATAAAACATTTCCACTCCCTTGGCCAATCTATTCCCAAAGCATCCCACCCATTCCTTTGTTACCTATGGTTATTATTCCAATTATTTTCTTCTTCCTTCCACATCTGACCCCCAAAACTCTGACCTGGAGTTCTTAATCTGTTTCGGTAAACTGGTG